>NC_045128.1:12734586-12942437 GCF_007655135.1 Punica granatum
AAAATACCATGTAATCAAAAGTAAGTATAGTGTAATAGTATAGGCTTTCGCTTGGTAATCAAGAGGTTCATGATCGATATATAGTGGGACTAGTCATGTCCCATTATTAATTATTATGACTTCTATTTCATTGTATTAGGCTTACGCGCCTCCCTTATAATCGAAAAAAATATTATCTAAATAATAAAATAATATATCTAAAATAGATAATGAATGAATTTTTTCAAGCCTTCCATCTTTTGTAATGTTATTCAAATTTTAAATTTTTAAAATTTTAAATTATACGGCCTGACCTATTTAACAAGAAGCAAAATACACCTCCACTATTTTTTTCTGATAAAAAAATATTTTTAAAAATTCAAAAAAAAAAAGAGTGCAAAGAGCTATAGAGGGGGAGAGAGAGGAGGGTTTGCGTTCCTTAGAGCTCTTCTCGAGGAAGGCAGACTGCTCTTTAGACAGTCAGAGCTTCTGTTGTCGCTTCCCTTCGAGCCATCTCTCTCGGCATTGGCCTCCAAATCTCTCTTGCTGCTTCTCCCTCCTGACCTGCTATTGATCCCGAACTCCATGTTGAACAACGACACTGCATTGTTTAGGGACGAGTGCAGTCCTCTGCCCCATTTTCACCTCCCTTCTCTCTCTTTATCTTTCTTTCTCTACGTTTTTTTGTGTTTTTTTTAGTTTTCCAATCTATTTTCTGAATTTTGAAATTAACAATAAATTATCTTTGGCCATAAAAGTGGTCAGGAAAGTAGCGCATCTTTCTAAATAGATCGGAAGGTACCGTATAGTGTAAATCTGAAGGTTGGAGATACTTTACCACTAGATCCATAACTTGGGGCAAATTGCATTTTATTTTAAAGTTTAGTTTGAAGGCGGTTCTTGGAATTTATTCGAAGCAGAAGGAAAAGAAAGAGAGAGAGAGGGGGGGGGGGGGGGGGGGGGGGTGGTGGGGGGAGGTAGGGCGAGGGCGAGCGTTGACTATCCAGCATTTTGACCATAGAGCTTTCCTGATTGAGGGGAGACACTGAAAAGCTTGGTTTCCGCTTCAGGCAAGATCTTTCCCTTTTTCAGTCTGTTTCTTTTGAACAGTGGGCTAGGAGGACTTGGAGCATCAAGCAGGGCAGGGCAGAGATGCAGAACCTGGACACATCCCTGCCGGTGCCGAGCGTGCAAGAGCTCGTCAGGAATGGAGGGCTTGACGCAGTGCCTCTTAGGTACATCATGGACAGGGACGATCATGATCATGATCATGATTCCTCTGAGTTTGATCATCGACTCGCAGTGCCCTGCATCGATATGGCCCACCTCCTTCCTGCAGTATCCTCCTTTTCCTCATCCGTCCAACAACAATCGTCGGAACTTCTTAAACTCCGATCCGCCTCCAGGGACTGGGGCCTCTTTCAGGTCCTCTATAACATTTAACACATAAATATACAGAAATGATACGAGTTGGAATGAATCAAGTTTTGTGTGATTGTGAACTCGAAAAGGAAGACTCTGCATCGAGTGAGATCGATGAATGCTATTCGTCGTTTCAATTCGTTTTCTGATGACCTATATGCCTCTCCCAGATAATAAACCATGGAGTGTCTCAAGAATCGCTGACGCAAATGAGGGATGTTGTACAAGGGTTCTTTGAGCTGCCCCTGGAAGAGAAGAAGAGGTGGGCGCAGCGCTCCGGAAGCTTAGAAGGCTACGGTCAGGCATTTGTCACATCCGAGGACCAGAAGTTGGAGTGGTGCGATATGATCTTCCTCAAGGCCCTACCTGCCAACTCTCGGAACCTTGACCTCTGGCCTCAAAATCCTCCGCACTTCAGGTGACTCAGTGTAGCATGAAAAGGGTAGACAGATCATTTCCGATCCCCGTCCATTGATTTCTACGAAATCACTTGCTCATTGGGATCACACAACCTTTTACAGGTCAGCACTCGAGATCTATTCCGAGGAGATGAGGCAGCTCGCAGCTAGGTTGGTGAAGTTCCTAGTAATGGGGCTCGGGATACAACAGGAGATCGAGAAGTACTCTGATGCATTTAATGGAGGGAACTTCGATGTGAGGATGAACTGCTATCCAACATGCCCTGAACCTGAGAAAGTGATGGGGATATCGCCCCATGCTGACATGTCGGGAATCACAATGCTGGTCGAGTGCGGGGATATGCCTGGCCTTCAGGCCTCAAAGACCGGAAGTGGGTCACCGTTCCCCCTATAGATGGTGCCATTGTCGTTAACCTCGGCCAAATTTTGCAGGTAAGTACCTCCAATTAGTATCAGAGCTTGGAAGTTGTACGAAGAGACATTACTGTGACTTGATGCATAATTGCATATCCAAATGCGGTGGAAATTTTAGTTATGAGTACAAAGGCAGGCATCCTTATGGTATCTCTATCTTTTTCTGAAAATCTATCTTGGCTATTACTCTTCTTTGGCTAAAAGAAGTATCTTTTAGGCTGTAAGTATGATTTATTTTTTCCGGAGATGAACTTATTAAATGATGAATGCAGATTATTAGCAACGGGACTTATAAGGCGCCAGAGCATAGAGCGGTGGCCAACAGATACAAAGACAGATCTTCAATCGTAACTTTCTGTTACCCACATCCATCCCTCGAAATCGGGCCTTCCAAGGAGGTTCTGGAATCATTGAGGAGCCTGCCCTTGTACAAGACTGTATCCCTCTCTGAGTATTTCCAGCACTTTTACAATCGGAAGCTAGAAATCCCATTCCTCGACTCCCTAAAGCTCTGAGGACTCTACGGCAAAAGAATGAGATCCTTCGAACTTCCCAGCATAGTGAACTTCACTGGGAAGCATGTGATCCTTTTTATTGTTCGTGCGACATTCTAGCATTTGTTTTAGCTGCCTTCCCTGTTCCTCAATCCTCAGCTGCAACTCTTTCTGTATCTGTCATGAACAGCATGTGATATTCATAAAACTAGTCCAGATGAAACGAAATAAGTGGGAGAACAAATTCAGAGTCATTATTAAGAACCAAACTTCGAGTTGCTCATGCAGACGCATTTGGATGTCTAGCTGCATCTGTAATGCTTCTACTATCTGCTTCCCTCTGATGTATTATCATACAACCACAAATAATTAGTTTCCTATGTGTAATAGCTGCTCGATTTCTCAATCTGTGGATATCTTATCAGGTGTAATCAAATAAAAGCGGACTTACGTTTTCAGTTCAAGCACCGATGAGTTTAACTGAACTGGCTCGTAAGACTGTCCTGCTCCTAAAACACATACGGAAATTACAACATATTATTGCAGAAAACATGCCGGCTGTTCATTATTGTGTCTGGAACTTGGACGATATCGTCCTCGCCTTGTAAGTCTCTATGCCTATATGCAAGTTTACATATATGCACTTTCCGCATTATCCATAACAGCGAGCAGATGTTTCCTTTCTCTGCCAAACAGATGTTATATCTTTATCGAACCTATAGATCAAAGCTAAGCTAAAAAGTTTCTTACAAATTGTAGTGTAGTATAGAGTGAAGTAAACAGTTACGAGGCAACAAAAGGAAGCTAGAAGAGCAACATACCTTCTTTCGAGTCTGGCATGCATTTGGTAGTGCGATATTTCTGTAGGGAGGAAAAGAAAAAAGAAGAAGAGCGTAAAGAAATGTGTTATTGCATACAAATGCACAAGGCAGTCGGTGAAAGTCGTGAATTTCAGAAGCAAGCGGACAAAGCACCTGCAAGTGGCTTTTAATGTGAAAGATTGTCAATCGTTCCACGTCCATCAGCTTGAGGATCCCCTTGGGAGTTGCCTCTGCAATTATCCCCATGTATATCGTCAATCCCTGAGCACAATGAGTGAATATATACAGAACCGATGTCTTGCACTTACTCTCGGCTCCTCCGAGAATATCAACACACTGAAGAAACTTGTCATGCAGGTCTTGAGTCCACCTTATCCGTGTCTTACTTGGAACTGTAGAATTTGTTTTCCTCCGAGGCCAGTAAAAAACTCCACCGGAACAAGCTGGAGGATGCTTCTCCGGCTGGATACAGGAGTCAGATCTCTGGCTTTGTGGTGGGCTAGACGTATCATAATCGACCTAGAAGAAATTGCACAAGCAATCAAGTCATCCACTGGAGTAAAACTAAACGGTCAGCCCCGGGAAGATAAATGACTTACCTTGCAATTTTGGCATTCTTGGAAACTGACAATACTTTGCCTATATCTTGCGATCTTTTCTTCATAAAACGGATCCTGCAGCTGTCGGAATGATATATTTGAGGGAGCGGTATTCTCATAAGACAATCGGCGAGATTGACTGTTGCACATGTGAAATTCCACAACTGATTGAAGATCGTCCCCTGACTGAAAAGCAGTCGCATCCTTCTCTTCTGTACTATATTGAGGATCATCATATGAGGGAAACAAAGAGCTCTTTTGATATCTGAATGGCTGAGAACATGCGACCGTGCCTGTAATTTCTGAATCTCCCTGCTGAGAGCTAAACTTGCTGGCCATATTACAAGTGTCATCAATGTTTTTGAAACCGCTACCTCCAAGATTAGCTGATGATGGAGATCCTCTCAGCTGCAAACATTGTAACAGAGGCTGAGACTGCAAGTAGATTTGAGAAGGATAGCTTCTGAGTTGTTTCTGTTTCGAGACAATCCCCTCGGAGCTCATGATCTTGGTCTTCAACCTTGGAGATACCAATGTGAAGTGGCAAACTGAATATGGCAATCAGCTGCTTCCTCGTGTTTTGGACTAAGTAAAATGGGGATATCGGGTTCTCGGGTGCTGACTAGACATGGATTGAAGAAGTCGATGAGCTAGGAATAAGATTTTTACTCCTAGCAGCTCAGCTCTGGAAATTTACTCCAGAAAATGCAGATGAGATAGATGCAGGATATGCGCGTAACGCCCCCATCAATGCTTAAACTAGATATACAGGCAGACCAGACATTATTTTTTGACACGCCGAATGCCAAAAGAAAACATTATTATCATCATTGTTATTATAAAAGGCGGGTCAACGGTATCGTTTGGAAATGCAACTTGCTGACCTTCCTGTCCTGCACAGACGTATATGGAGCCTGATATGGAAGTATGGTTCTGTCTTACTAGCCTCATAAGCGGCTTTTATTCTCGAGTCAGATTCCCAATTAAAATCATCATGTTGAGTTGTAGTTCTTTGTGTGGAATCCCCTTTCCCTCAGTTAAACAAGAAGCGGACTCAAAGAAATGGTGCTTTTATCTTGAGATAAAGTAGAGAACATTTGACTTCCATATGATACATATTTCTGGCTTTGGTTTTCTTGGTCCGTGTCCTCAACATGACTTCATAGCGATGCCCAATGTTTCAGGTTCATCTGTTCTGTTACAATGCTGGCCGTTTCCTCGAAATGACAAGTGGGGCTTGAGATGGAGTCATGATGTCTTCAATCACTGTAATGCTGCAGAAAGAAAAAATGAAATGTCTTTCTTTTCCCTATCAGCATGAGCACATTGTGACACAACAATGGCATTTCAAACTCCATCAACTTCTGTCATTGGCCAACTCAAACCACCAAAAACAAGAAAGAATGAATGATACAGGCGGTCGCCCCAAACATACGTGTCGTCTTATAGCATTGTTGGCTACTCTATCATCTATCTTCTCCTCAATCACTTTTGATCGTGAGAGCATGGAAATAGTGTTGGCCATTTTATTCCCAATTCTTTTTGTCCCTTCTAGAAAAGATCGTATACGCGGCTAAACGGTTGTGAGATGTACACCTAGGTGATTTGGTACAGCAAAAGATTAATTGCTTCACCATGTGGTGTTTCATTCACTCTTTGTGAGATCAGATCAAAGATATAAAAATGAAATGGGGTAGATATTTATTTATATTCTTCCAGTGAAAAGGACGGCTCTTTGGAACAACCGAAGGAGTCACAGATCACAGTGTGGAGTTCCAATTTAAAAAAATATAAAAAGAAAGGCTCCTGACCCTTGTGTGCCTGAAGGGACAAGACAATTCTCAGCACCTTTGTCTAAGACTCAAGGCCCCCTGTTACAACATATATCAATTTTAAAAGGCAGTTCTGGTCGGGTCTTCCCCACCAGCTTTTGCTCCCTCTTAACTTTGTTTCTGTTCTCATTGTAGAATCAAAAGCACATAACAGATCAGTTTGCATATGGATCATAAAACATTAAGTGATTAAACACAGGAGGAGTAGGCAAAACCGGTGGAACTGGTTGCTTTGTGCAAGGCAGGTTTCCGTCATTTGATTTGCTGCAACAGAACCCGAGAACTAGCGGGATCTTTGTAAACCTTTTCCTACATTCCTTTCCAGCGCCTCTTTATGCTCATAGATCGACATGGAAGGAAGGGCGATAGCCGATAAGTGCAGTCTCTCCAGTTCACAGCAGTGTGTGGGTGCAAGGAAAAATCATTTGGCAGGAAGAAGTCGATCCACCGCATTACCTATTCACCATATGTTGAAAGCAATCCTTAATATATTATTTGAACATGCAGGGAGATACACAATCTAATTAATATCTTGCTGATTAGACATAGAAAAACCAGCAGAAGTTCTATCCGGAAATGCAGAATATTGACTCTTCACACTCGACCACCAAGTCCCGGGGTGGAAAGATGTCCGGATTCACTTCCCAACAATACTGAATGCTTACACAGTGCACATGTATTTCCCAGGTTGAGAATCTGGCTAGCTTGCTCCTTATGATCTTCAACCTGCCAAAATGCCAGGAAAAGCTACCTCCACATACAGGCCATTTGAGGAGCTCCCTGGCTTGGTCCGGCAACCATTTCTCATCCCTCCCTTGGAAGAGAGGCTTCTGTGGATTGAGATCGTGTGCAAAAGCCTGTCTTGGTGATGGCTCAGGGCCTGGGAACCTACTTTTGAACCTCTCTTGCTCAAAGACAGTTCCTACAATTTTCTCTCGCTGCTGCTGTGACAAAGGAAATTAGCAGTCGGGAACATAAGCGTTACATTACATTGTTCATACTTCAGATGGCAACCAAAACCTCTAAGTGAAAAAACTGAAACATGGAAAATCATCATGGGGCCAGCAGATGATTCGACTCTAGTTGGGGTACATCTACTCATAGCGCTGCGGTCGGCAGATGGTATATAGCTTTTCATACCGAGATGTCATCTCAGCCTAGCCTGTTTCAACTGTAAGGACATCTTGATCTTTAACTTCAGATTATATATTGATAATCTCGATCCTTAGTAGGATTTATACCTATTTAGTCCATTGAAATTATAGAACATGAAATTAGTATATGCAAATTTGGCACCTTCATGTCCAAATCTATTTATACAGAAGACTATAATTGAATCTATAGGGGGTTTAATGAAATAATTGGAACTGCAGGGGTTAAATTGATAAAAAGAATTTAGTAACCCTACTGAACTGAAGCAACGAACTGACCTCCCTGCCATCATCAATGAGAATTGAGACTGTAGGAAGCAAATGTGAGCGATGAAGAGGCTGACGAGGAAATGGAGAAGACGATCTCGGGATCACGAGCTCTCTCTGCCCACTCGGGACGATCCATCTCTCGACGATTCCCGCCCCATAGACACCCAAGGTCGGTCGGTCTGTCTGTTTGTCTGTCTGTCCTTCCTGTCGATTTTGCGTTATTACCCCGTTTGAATGCCCAGAAGAGTTCAAGAAGAGGAGATGCAACCCAATGGGTTGCTAGTTCTTGATTGATTCTGCCGAGTTCAGTAATTGCTGATGCAAATTTTGGGTCCTGATGCAGAGCAGGAAGAAATGGTTCGATCATTTGAAAGGAGTCAAGCCCAGCAAAGCCTTTTCTGGCGGGTATAACTGAGATTTTTATGCTTTTTCAATCTTTCTTAGAAATTCGAGGTTTTGATGCTTTCCAAAATAGTAATGTTCGAATGTCGGTTTTTCGTATTTCGCAGACAGTCTTTGCGGGCTTTCTGCTCTGTTTCGTTGCATTCCTTATCTACTCCATATTTCAGCAGGCTTCATCTCCATGGGAATTGGTATGATTCGTCGTCCCTTTTGAAGTTCGGTTCCTTTTCGTTAGACATACGGTTGACATGCTCCTTAGGTTTCAATCAAATATGAACTTAGATATAGCAGGGTATTCCCGTTCGGTTGTTCTCAGCATGCTAAGTCTACCATTCTTGAGTCATTCAAGTTTAACAGTGACTGTCATGATAAAATTGGGGAGAATGGGAATGGCTGTTTTTTACGATCCCCTAACTGCTACGACTCGTGAAATGGTCAAGTTTTCTGTTTTCCTAATCTAATAGGCTGCATAATTTTGTGAAGTTGGTTGTATTTATACGAGATCTCTTGTTTCATGAACAGCGGTTTCACGCTTACTTCATTGAGGATATTCACTCTTGGATGGTTATACTTGCAGGTTCGTTGAATTTCCTTTTCTTCAACATTTGTAAACATATCTTCAAACACTTCTATTCATAGCTAAAGGTACTGTATTCAGTTGTCTTCCGCAAGAAATAGTGGTTTCAACTTGTATGTCATATGCATCTTCCTTGCTCTGCTCTCGAGTATCTTTGTTTTCTAATCATTGTTTCTGTTCACATGCGATGTGATGAAATAACCAAATATGAAACTTTTCAACGATCAACAGATTGGGTTGCTGTTTTGGCATGTTCAATGGCCATTTTTGGACTGGTTCGAAATTCAACACATCGCAGACAATGGCTCTGGTACTCTTGCTTCACCAGCATCCCGCTGGCAGTTTTCTGGCTCTATTACATGTTAAGGTGATTCCACTCCCTTTTGCGTATTATCGTAATTGTCCGTCCTTGTAGCACAGTAGCAGAGCATTTTAAAAACTTTTTTTTTTTCATTTTAATATTATTTTAAAAGCTTTTATTCAGCCAGAACTCTGTTTTTACCCTTTGGACCTTTTCTGCTGTTGAAAAATTTGGCTAAAGATGTCAATGAGTAGCTGTTTGAAATATCTGTTCATATATTTGGTGCCTCGTTGTAGAATGCCGAGATTTAGGTGGGATGTTCTGTGGCTTCCACTCGGGCCTCTTAGGTAAATCCAAAAGCTCTATATTCTGTTTCTGTTCCTTAGCTGCTGCATATATCGATGCTCCTTGGTTACGTTCTCAGTGGAGCTGGAATCTGTCTCTATGTGGACCATCTTCTGAACGAGTCCTCGGAAGAAGTGAAGAAACTCCGAGCCTACATGTACGCTTACAAAGCAAATTGAAGGTTCGTGCATGTATGGATTTGCACTGAAAGAAATCCAGGAGAATCCGATCAACCTCAGGTCCTGTTCACTGGTTAAATAGTAGGACCACTGGTAAGTTAAGGGCTTGCCCCGTTGGAGATCTTTGCATGTCATGCAAAGAGGACGAATAGGTTTCAGAATCAAGCAACTCACAGGAGGAACCAGGGTTCAGCATGTTCGTTGTGATTTAGCTTGACGGCAGAGTACAGTTGATCTACAATGTTTGGATTTCTGTTGCATGGAGAACGCAGGGATCAAAGTTTGCTAGTTTCTGGCATTTGATTTGAGCGATCATTTTCATCTTTGTGAAGAATAATAACTACAGAGAAACAACCGTGCTCGCAGTGATATGACCTTTATTTGAATCGTCTAACAGCAGTGATATTTGTAGGTGCAAATATGATTTTCAATATTAGATACAGTGGTTGTGCAGGGCAGACATGGCCTTGATGTACATAACGTAAATAAAAATTGCAATGCTTATCATAATGGTATGCATATTCATATGTTTTAGGCCCATATCATAGTTTTAACATAAGAGAAACATTTGAATCAAAACTCTGGAACGTACAAAAAACAAAAGCTAAAACAAAAGCAAAAACAAAAAGAGGAAAAAACGCTCGCATTTCACCTGCAGCATCAAAGAAACATATGACCCAGTCCGATCCAGCACTGTTCAGGTAAAACAAGGGAAAGGCAACACCAATTGAAGTTAATGAGCCAGAAGTAAATTGAAATGCTGCATTTGGGACATTCAAATATCGAAACCAATGGTAAACAGCAACTGTGAAGAAGAAGAGGAGAAAGTGGAAAAATGCTTAGGGCAGGCCCCGAAGACAATCGTGAGCGAGCCGAGATGTTCCTTTCTGCTATTTTGATTACTCTTTCTTTTTTTTATATGAAAAGTTCATTTCATTCATCCACAATATGGAGGCCCTCACTGAGGAAACGAGCCTGGAAGGCACGCATGACCAATCGTCCGACACCTCTCTTGAGGAAATTGTCCCGGAAACGAACCCGATGGTCCAAGACGAGCAGCTAGGCGTCCAGCGATGCCTTTGAGGACATTGAGGTGTATCCCACCCCCTCTCTTTTCCTTATCGTTATTAATGCGTTTAATATTTTGGAATTGTCAAGGTGCCGGTAGTGGTGGTTTTATTAGAACGGCCAAGGAATACATTCGTGAGGAACGACCCGATGTAATGATGTTGGCCGAGCCGCGTATCAGCGGAACCAAAGCTGATCGTGTTTGTCGCAAATTTGCGGAGTTCTCATGTAAGAGAATAGAGGCTCAGGGATTCTCGAGAGGTATATGGGTGTGGTGGAACTCGCTGAATGTGAACATCACTGTCATCGACCGACATCCCCAAGCTTTTCACCTCAAGGTCACCCAAGGACGGCATGAGTGGTACCTAACAGTGATCTATGCTTGTCCGAGGGTGGCACCTAGGTGTGATCTGTGGCAATTTCTTGCGGACACTGCCACTGCGGTTCACGGGCCGTGGGCGGTGATTGGTGATTTTAACGAAATTGTGGATGCTTCGGAGAAACAAGGGGGAGCTCCATTCGATCCAAATCCGGCGGCCAAGTTTCGGGAGGCTCTTGACTGAGCGGGCCTTATGGACTTGGGAAGCACTGGGCCCCGCTATACTTGGAGAAGAGGTATACACGGCACCTATGAGAGAGTCTTCAAGAGACTCGATCGCGTTGTGTGTAATGCTGACTGGCGGCTCCTTTATCCTGAAGCTGGACTACGAGTATTGCCCAGGATCAAGTCGGATCATCATCCTATCCGATTGCTAACCGATGGCCAGCCGAGAGTGATCCAGGGGAGTCGGCCATTCCGTTATCTTGCAGCATGGAATGAGCATCCGGATTTTAATCGTTTACTATCCTCGACATGGGACAACACTCTAGAGCTGCCAAGTAATCTTCAGACCTTCCGGGATCATGTACAACTATGGAACAAAGAGGTGTTTGGACACATTCTTGGGCGGAAAAGACGGCTTCTCGCACGGCTTCAAGGGGTCCAACGAGCAATCCACACCCGGCCACACAGACATTTGAGGGAGCTAGAGGAATCCCTCTCAAAAGACCTCGAAGATATCTTGGCACAGAAGGAGATACTTTGGTTCCAAAAATCACGAACAGAGTGGGTTAATTCGGGGGACCGAAACACCAAATACTTCCACACTAAAGCTGTAGCGAAGCGCCGAAAAATTCGAATTGAGACGCTTTTAGACTCGGATGGGAGATGGATCACAGACACCACAGACCTTGCAGCCCTTGCCACGAGGCACCTCCGTACGCTGTTCACCGACGACCGAGACGTAGCCTGCCCACACCTCCCCACTCGGTTTAGGCCGGACTTAGTAGCAGACATACAGTCATTGTCCCGACCAACCTCAGTTGCAGAAGTGTGTGCGGCCTTATTCTCTATGGGGTCGTACAAAGCCCCGGGACTGGATGGATTTCATGCTATATTTTACCAGTCTAATTGGGAGACGGTTTGGCCTTCCGTTTTTGAGTTTATCAGAAAGATCTTAGATAAGGTGAAGATGTTGCATTGGTAAATGAGACACTGCTTGTTCTAATTCCCAAGCTCAAGAATCCAGAGTCTATTCACCATTTTCGTCCTATGTAATGTCTCGTACAAATTGGTGACGAAGGTAATAGCAAACCGGCTATCCATCTCTCACCTAATGTTTGCTGACGATCTCCTTCTATTCGCTATTGTGTCGGTTGATCAGATGCGGTTGGTATGCGATGTGCTAGAACGTTTTTGTCAGGCATCTGGAGAGAAAGTTAGTGCAACCAAGACCTCCATTTTTTTCTCTAGGAATGTTGTAATGGAAGACCGAGAGGCCATTTGTCGAGTTAGTTCCTTTGCTGCCACAAATACACTAGGAAGCTACCTTGGGGTTCAGCTAGTACATGGGAGAGTGTCCAAAGAGCACTTTAGCCAGATTATCCACCAAGTGCAAGCACGGTTGAATGGGTGGGCCTCGAAGTCACTCTCGATGGCCGGGAGGATTACACTTGCCAAGTCCGTTATCCAAGCAATGCCATCGTACGCTATGCACACGATGCAGCTCCCAGTTTTGGTAAGCAAAGAGATTCAACGGCTATGTCGTGACTTTGTCTGGGGACATTCAACGAACCAACGGAAACTCCATTTGGTGAAGTGGGTAACTATTGTCCAGCCGACCAAGTGCGGTGGACTGGGGCTGCGGGACATGCCCCTCTTTAACACGGCAATTCTCGCTAAAAGGGGTTGGGGATTCCTGACCAGAAGGTCGGCTCTGTGGGTGCAAGTCCTCCAGGGCAAGTATGGTGATAGGTCGAATTCTTCATTGACACTATCCTATAAACCGACGGACTCCTGGCAGTGGAGGGGCATTGCTAAGGCATGGAACCTGGTAGCAGGAGGGGCGGTATGGAGCGTAAGGAACGGTGAAGGAGTGCGGTTTTGGGAGGATCGTTGGATTCGAGGGGCTGAGCCTCTACTGCATGCAGCAACCACCACCATCGATACTGCTGCTGTGGGCTCGCGAGTCCGTGAGTACGTAGCTACGAATACAGGTGGATGGGATTGGAGCAAGTTTGAGCACATGATCGATCATTCGACGCTCCTGAGGGTGGCGGCGCAACAACCGCCGGTTCCTGAGCTGGGAGACGACTATATCTCTTGGGCACTTGAACCCTCGGGCATATTCTCGGTGAAAACAGCTTATTCCTTGCTTGCAGAACCATTTTGGAGTATGGAAGAGCCTATTTGGCGACTGGTATGGCAATGGCGAGGCCCCCAAAGGATTCGAATATTTTTGTGGCTTGTGGCTCATGAGAAACTACTGACAAATAGCCTGCGAGTATCACGACATCTAGCAGTCTCAGGGCTGTGCGACTTCTGCTCCTCTACTGCAGAAATAATCCTACATGTGCTAAGGGACTGTCCAGGTACACGCTCAGCATGGTACAGACTAGTCCCGAGGAATATTCGTGATCGATTTTTCTCAGAACCCCTTAAGCCTTGGTTGACGTTGAATCTGGGGAGTTGTGACGAGAAGTGGTCAACTCTGTTTGGTGTGGCATGCTGGTTGTTATGGGGATGGCGTAAATGGCCTCTTCGAACAGGACTTCGTTCGACCGAGGGATGAAGTTCGAGCTATTCGTGCAACAGCGCACAACTTCGAACACGCAAGGGATCTGCGGTCCAACACCTCTCAGCCGAGGAGGGAGTGGAGGTGGATTCAATGGAGGCGGCCTCCCCCAGGGTGGGTTAAGGTCAATACAGACGGTGCATCGCGAGGTAATCCGGGAATTGCAGGGGCTGGAGGTCTACTACGGAATGATGATGGGCACTGGATTTGTGGATTTTTGCACAATGTCGGCTTTGCAACCTCGACGACAGCTGAACTCTAGGGTGCTCTGGTGGGACTACAGTTGGCTTGGGACCGTGGCTACCGGCACGTAGTCTTGGAACTCGACTCCCAAGTGATTCAGCGACTGCTATCGGATGGTTCTACCCACAATCAATGTCTCGAACCGCTAGTGAGCAGCATTAGCGATATTCTCCACCGTGACTGGCATGTAGAAGTTAGTCATACGTACCGCGAGGGAACACATGCGCTGATTGGATGGCTCGATGGGTGGTTTCCTTCTCATTGGGTTCACATTTCTTAGTTGCTCCCCCAATTGGTCTTCACGCTCTCCTTGAGGGCGATCTTGCAGGGGCTTCCTTACCCCGTTTTTGTGTAGCGTAGTTTCTTTTTGTAAGGGCTTTCGCCCTCCACTATCACCAAAAAAAAAAAAAGGGAGATGAACATAGATAGAACAATATATATGTTAAAAAAAAAACCCACCAGAACACATAACACGATACTACACTACACAATACTAAGAAGCTGATCAGCCCGTACAATCAATAGATCTACCGACATACATACAGGCTGCGGATTCCGAGACAGATCTACCGACATAATTAATAAGCTATTTTGATTACTTGCTTGCTGGATTGATTGATATTTACAGTTATCCTTCAATAAATATAACGGACGAGCAATGTCGCTCAAAGCAGATGAAATTATTATTGTCTGCGTACAAAGAAGACGATGGCATGGGTGATGGATTCTCACTATGCTTCTTACCAGAGCCCCTATTCCATTTCCACCGCATACTCTCCTTATTGCCCCTCCGAGAAGTCATCAAGGTGGTTGTGGTGTGTAAGTCATGGGCTCGGGCATGCTCTTCTTTCCCGACCCTCAATTTCCACTTCGACGAGTTTGTTGGCAAGGACAACCACTGGGAAGCTCGAACACAAGTCACCAACCCCGGTGATCATGACAAGGCTTGAAAGAATGAGAGGGTTCATCGACAGAACCATGATGAGATATCAAGAGCAGCGGTTAAAGATAGACAAGTTCAATTTCCATTATTACGCATATTGCCTTCAGGAGGCCTCCAATGGTTTTGTCCAACTGGTTAACAAGTGGATCGGTATTGCCCTCGATAACAATGTCCAAGAGATAAGCGTTGTCGTTCTTGGTCAATATTTTAGCCCTTCGACGCGCTTCAATATTTTGGAAAGGATTCTCTCCGCCCTGTCTGTTCACTCCTTGAAATTAGTGGGCATGAGTTTGGCTCTTTCCTCCTTTCTGGATGCATCATTGAACCTCAACTCACTGCGGTCGCACACCCTTGAAGATTTCCCCATGGATGACCATTTCTTCAAGAGGCTCGTGAGTGCATGCCACTCGCTGGAGTTTCTTTCTCTTAGAAACTGCAGAGGTCTAAGTGAAATCCGGGTTTCTGGTCTTCGTAATACCAAGATAGTGCGTCTTCTGACATTTCATTGTCCTAGACTAGTCGAAATAGAAGCCTCGATTCTAGAAAGCTTTCAAACAACTGCTTTCTATGTACAAAATCCCATATGGTTGCTGTGAATCAAAGTCCAAATCTGAAGAGCTTACTGTTGGCGGATCTTTTAATGACCAATGAATGGTTTGGGGAATTCCTCTCCAGGTTCTCGGTGCTGGAAGACTTGACTATGGACTACTGCCACTCATTGAGGAGGATCAGGATTTTAAACCCCTCGATTAAGAGAATAGATATCATCCACTGCCCAGAATTGATCGATATCAATCTTGAGACTCCAGAGCTAACGCATGCACTTCGCCCTCAACATAGCCGGCGGTTTGCTGCTGCCTTCCATATGGATGGAGAATTCCCCGTGTAGAAAGTCCAGGGCCTATCTATTAATTTGCTCCTCCGATCAGGTTGAACCCAGTTGGTCTTGTGACAAGCTAAGGGAGTTCCTTGTGAGGTCCTACGACATTTTTTAAGTATATCTGTTTGGAAGTACACACCCCGGTATGCAGATAGACGTAAAATTCTTCTCTGGGGTTCCATTTGTTTGCTGCATTTTATTCTTTAATTAGTTTCTTGTCTGATATCTTCCTCTTGTCTTCAGGATTTCTGTTTTTAACTTCATACAGGGAAGATCAATAACAATTATCAATGTTTGGCTTCATTGGCATGCAATCGGAGGTAGTTAATATGTTCTTATTTTTGTGGATCACTCATGTAGGGCATTTGAAGCAATAAATATATCCTCTTTATTTTGGTGGATCACTCATTAAGGTGCCCAAAGAAATCGACCCGAGTAATGTAAATGGCTTACTTTTGAGTCGTCACCCTACTACCATCACTGCTGTTGCAGGTTTGCCAGAGGGACATTTCTTAGAGGTACGTTACGTACACTCATTTCCTTAATTCCCCATTCTTAAGATTGAACATGAAATCTTGAAATCATGAAACCATCTTAGATACATATATGCTTCTTGTGGTTTGATTGTGAACACCAGTTCTTCTGCGAGAAAGTTGCGGAAAGAGAAGCTCAACCAAACTGGCATAATGGCTCCGGTGATGTCAATTGTTGGCCGAATCAACTGAAAGATGCGAGGATCGAAATAGTCACCGAAAGCAATTACAAAGGAACTATAGGAGGTTACAGACAAACAAGATGGATCAAGTGATGAAGCGTAGATGCTCACTGGAATAACTATTCAATTTTAGGGTTGAACGTTCTATAGTCTCCGGATGAATTATAATGATATTTAGATAATTTAGACTATTTTATTGCACTGGCTAATGGTTGGGACCGGCCTCTTTTGTTTAACTTAGCCTTCTTACAAGACATGTTTTGGCCAGCCAGCTTGAGCATCATATGTTCGACCCAAAAAATTCGGTGCGAATGAAATCAACATTGTGAGGACATAAAAAAGATGTGTCCAATCGATATATATATAGATATATATATATATATATATATATATATAAATTGGAGTTGTAATGGGTCAAGACAGATGGCCTCTCAACACTCGGTTGTTCAATAGAATTTTCTTGATTTTTTAAATTTCATCAAAAGGCAAGTTTTTAAATTTTTTAAAATATCGGGAAAAACAATGTCGTATATCACTGTTTTCATACTGCAGTACAAATTCAAAACATTTCCTTGTACAACACGAAAAAAGTTTTCATCGCACGGCATGCCGTCCATATTCTATCAAGAAAATGGCGGGAATGCTGACACGTCGGCTTGATTTGGGGATTTTTGAAACAAATAACAACTTAAAGGCAAAAACAAATAAAATATAATTTAAAAATTAAAAATATGCTGGGATTAGAGGAAGAGGTGGGGCAACCCCGTCAGACACACACCCCTCGATCGAGATTACCGGTTGGCTCAAACCATGCCGGCAGCCCCGATCAAGGGTTGGGTGGCTGATAGGGCCGCCCACCCCTTCCCACCCCCTCCCCCCTCGATCAGGGTCGCTGGTGTGGCTGAGCCAACCAGTGACCCCAATTGAGGGGTGGGTGGTCGATGGGGATGCCCCCGACATCCCCGCTGGGATCCTTCAATTTGGGGGAGTTAGGGCCGCACTCGTTGGCCACCCAACCTTCTATGGGGGTCGCCTATCAGTTTAGACCACGCTAATGACCTCGATCGAGGGGTAGGTAGGCGATAAAGGCGCCTATAAACCCCCAAATTTAAGGGACCCCAGCTGCTGGGATCCCTCAAATTGGGTGGTTAGGGGCAGCCCTGTCAGCCACCCACCCCTTTATTGGGATCGCCGACGTGGTTTGAGCCGACCGACGACCCTAATCAAAGGGTGGGTGATCGGCGAGGCCGCCTCAACTGCCTCTTACGATCCCAAATAGGATTTTTTTAAAAAAAATTTAACTTATATTTTATTTGCTTATACTCCTAAGTTGTTGTTTGTTGCAAAACTCCCCCCAAAAAAGTTGTCATGTCAGTGTTTTGTCCATTTCTTGATGTAATATGGATGGCATACTGAACGATGAAATTCCTTTTCATGTTGTATAAGGAAATCATCTGAATTTGTGATGCATCATGAAAAAAGTTAAAAAACCGTACTGTACTGTGCTATTTTCACGAAAAAAAAAATTATTTTCTAGCTTTTCTTAGATTTCGTTTAAAAAGAATTTTTAAATTTTTTATTAAAAATTCAAAACATATAAATTTGTAGGATAATTTATTATTTTCTTAGTTTTTGAGCACTTTTAGAAAAAAATGAATTTTTTTCATTTTAATTTTAATTTTAAAATATATAAATATAGACTTGTGGGACTGTTCGTTATTTCCTCGAATTTTTGGGCTTTGGTTAAGAAAACGAATATTTTAATTTTTTAGAATATATATATAGATTATGAAACCAAGACATTATTTTCTCATTTGTTGAATTTTCTAAATCTGGAGTACCTTATGAAATATTCGGATAAAACAGATGACGAAGATTATATTTACTTCTCAAAAAATAAATACAATCATATTTTCATATATGTAATATGTTATATATTTACTTCTCAAAAAATAAACAAAATCATATTCTTATAGATATAATATGTTATATATATACTTTAGATAAGATAAACCTGATGATATTTATTTATATACTTTTTTATATTATAAATGGAGTATATTCAGTATAATATTTTGTTAACAGCGGATGTACCGCAGAGAAAGTCAGGCTCTGAAAAGTATTACTACGGCACAAGAGTTCTTCAATTTTTTTTGCACACATGTGAGTTTATTTTAGTATGTGTACATCTACAATTGGACTTTTGAAGGTGTTTTCCAAATTTTACTTTTCTCGCACATAAACTTTCGTAGAATTTTTTTATTCTTTAATTTTTTTATGCGATTAACATATTTACGCTATGTAATACCATATGGATCTTGAGTATGTTGAAAAGAAATATATAAATATATATATATATATATATATAGCCGTGGATGGATTCATGTTTTTAATTTTTCATACGTGAGAACAATGTCTAATTTTTCATAACTTATATCAATTTCTCTTTTCTTACATAATTTTTTCTTATCTTATTTGTGTATTAAATTACCACTAATCGTATATATTTAATAATTTATTGTAATTGATTGTAAATTATTAATTTTTCGGTGATCATAAATTACTATTTTCAATTACTTATAAAATGTATTTTATAAGTGAAAAAGAAGATCAAGTTTTATAAGGATATCTGCACGGCCTATGTGAAACACGGACACCTCTCGTTATATTTTTTTTCCTTAAAAAAAGAGAGACAAAAAGCAACGAGGATCATCTTGAAATCCAGAAAAAGTTGAGGGGAATGATTGAAACGAGACTCTACTTTTGGGCCAAAAGATTAGTTCACAGTCACACTTACAGACACGCAATAGCCGAGCCATGCTAATAAGCATAAGCTCTGATGGCCAGCAGCTCCCCCTTCTTCCTTCTTCTGGTTCGGGATTAGCAGGAAGAGCAGAGCAACCGTACTCGACCTCGGCTTCACTCCGCTGAGCCATAACAAACTCCGCCATGCTCCGCCTCCTCCACCCCTTCGCATGGCTTCTTCCTCAACGAGCCCGCCTTCCCTTCACCGAAGCCTTCCCCTCATCACCTCCGGTTTCCACCTTCAATCTCTCAACTACTCATTCAGGAACCAGCGGAAGCTCATCGTCCATTTACACCGCCAGAGCAAGTGGGGGGCAAGGTTCCAGCAGTACCCAGAACTTGAAGAGAGAGGAGAGCGGAGGAATTTACGATTTCGGTGAAGATGAAGACGAAGAAGGGGAAGAGGATGAATTCTCGTCGAGGAGTGGATTTAAAGGGAGAGAGGATGAGCGGAATTACGACAAAGATCCTGAGTTTGCGGACATCCTTGGGAGCTGTCTCGACGACCCACAGAAAGCTCTGACCAAAGTAAAGTTCCAAGTCTCCATTTTTACTGTTCTTTGTCGAATTGGTCTAAGCTTCTTTGTTTGGTTTTCTTGGTAAAATTGAGTGATATTTCATCGATGAGAAGTTACTTGGACCGGTTATGGTTGTTGCTTGCTCGTCGATTGATACTATGAAATGCTTAGGCGGCAATGGTAACGAAGAAACAGAGCCCTTTTTAAAATGTGGATACAGAAGTGAATGCTATCTCTGTTCATTCACATGAAATGTACCATTAACTGGCGGTTCATTACACAAGTAGTATTATTTCATTCGGGATGTCCGTGTAATCCTGAAATGGATCCTACATTGATGGTTACTGTTGTGCTTGAAGGATGAGTTGTTCCTGCTTGTTTAATAAGTTCAGAGATCTTGCAGATGGAGGATAGATTGAGAAAGAAGAGGAACAAGATATTGCATGCTAAGACTGGTTCGGCATTACCCATGAAAGTGAAGTTCAACAAGTAAGTCAAGAGGCAACATATCATGACCTTAACAATCACACTTCTCAAACAAGCTTTAATTACTCTACATCCAAGCTCCACTTTTTGGCTTCTGTGAAGTCCACACCTGGTTACGGAAATCTATTGCTGTACAAGTATATTGTAGTTTTGAATCTTATGTTAGCATGTCTTGAACCTTGAGCTGTTAGGTTGTAATGATGTTTTCTCTACAGGAGAAAATACAAAACGAATGGCATCTTTAAGGACTCCTTTTATGGCCTTATATAAGTATGAGCTATATGTCACGTGCTTGATCGAGTAATTGTAACTTTTAGATCATATAAGAATTGCAAAGTTCACATCTTTCTCTTGATAAGACTTTGTGAAGTGGGGATCATCTGTTACAATGCCTTTCCTGATGTATCCATTAACTTGGGAATTACAGATTTGATTTCTCAAACTCGTACATTTGGTTCGAATTCTACAATGCTCTGATGGAAAAGGATATTTCCTTAATTTGTGATGTAAGTCTTCCCATTATTTTTCTTTATGGAATCCGTTTCTTTTCTTGTACTGACTTGTTAATCTGATTTTTCATTCCAGACAATCCGATCTTGGCACATTGTCGGCCGTCTTGGTGGCTGCAATTCCATGAATATGCAAGTAATTAATCTTTCTTCTATCAAACTTCTTTGCATTACTCAAATGTCTTCATTTTTCGAATTCTGTTGGGCTATTTGCTTTATGGTTCCTCTGAAAGTAGGAAGTCATTTATTTTCTTTCCACTTGAATTCCGCAGCTGTCGCAGTCTTCTCTGGACAAAAGACCAAATTATGATGCCATTCAGGGGGCAAATGTAACACCGACCACATTTTACAACATTGGGGACCTTGAGATTCAAGACAACCTTGCACGCATATGGTATAAAAGTTTCAGGCTTAATTTATCTAATATAGCATGTCAAGGATTATGTTAAATTTATTGTACATCACAATCGCAGTTGTAGATCCTCCTGAGATATTAGACTTTCTCCATCTTTGTGCAGGGTTGATATTGGGACCAGTGAACCGTTGCTACTTGATGTTTTGATAAATGCGTTGATCCAAATGAGCTCAGAGTAAGCTCTCAATGTGCTTTGTGTTTCAATTATATCTTTATTTTCTTTGGGTTCCCAGTTTCAAATAGTAAACTGAAATCACGCAAGAAAAACTGGTTCAATACTAAATTTTTTTTCGCTTTCGTACTACAGTTATGTTGGAATAAAGCAGCTGGTGTTTGGTGGATCTGAGTTTGAGACGTGGAA
Source organism: Punica granatum (assembly GCF_007655135.1). Taxonomy (NCBI): domain Eukaryota; kingdom Viridiplantae; phylum Streptophyta; class Magnoliopsida; order Myrtales; family Lythraceae; genus Punica; species Punica granatum. The sequence goes on from NC_045128.1 coordinate 12,755,848, forward strand.
GGAGAACCTGACTTCAGAAGATGCAGGCTACAGCACTCACAAGATTTAGTGGGATTTACTGATGAGTTAGGAAGGACAAATGAAAATCAATGTAGGATAGTTTAGCTTCATGCTGTGTCTTTTATAGGCTTGCCGTGTCACCGGAAATGATGTTCTACTTGGAGGAACCCAGGTGTGAAAGTGAGTAAAATCGCGGAAAGAAGGTCAAAGGAGACTCAAGAAGAGCAAAAGGTCTTGCATTGGTGTATTCTCATGATTTGGTCAATGTTTTATCTTTGTAAAACAATTTCTCAAGATATAAGATGCATCATATTTATAGCGATTATTTATATGAATAATTGGTGGCTAATTACTCTGCTATGGGCAGGCAAATCTATAAATTTTGGCTCCGACACCAATCAGAGGGCGTTTGGTCTAGTGGTATGATTCTCGCTTTGGGTGCGAGAGGTCCCGAGTTCGATTCTCGGAACGCCCCATTTGTTGATAGTTATCTTTTTGTTCTTGTCTGTTGTCCCCCGAGTTCGATTCTCGGAAGATTAGTTAGTTATCTTTTTGTTCTTGTCTGTTGTCCCACTCAAATCGAAACAATGCCGAAGATTTTGATACATTGTGAAATCTTCTTTTTACCCAAAAAAAAAAAAAATCGAGATTGTGTTAAAATCTTCTTGTTTTCCTTAAACATCAAGAAGAATCGGCCCCGGTTGCTTACACTGAAGTAGAGATTTTATAGGACAAGACTTATTGAACTATTTGGATTGAACATGCAAATAATGAAGTCTGCTATATCACAAAGAGAACTGCACTCTCACAAGTGAATCTACAGATTCACCCACTATACAATCTTTATCTTGACAAAATCCGTGCTGCAATAATGTATTCTGACCAGTCAGTCCATCCTCCTGACGACATGATGGTGAAAAACAAACCAAACTTTCACAAAACCCGGCTTAACCACCAATTGTGTTGCAGTCTTGCCGGCTTCAATCTCGCAACTGCAATCCCATAAGTTCTTCCTCGAACCATAAGGTGAGGAGAGGCTTCCCACACATATATATATTACTTTACTTCACATAAATAAGTTCTTTCTCACAACAATATGGTGAGAAAAGGCTTCACATATACATATAGCACTTCACCTTCACTTGAGTACCTGAGATTGAACGACTATCTCCCACCCAGAAGGATTGAATGCCGCCTCGTCAACTTCCTCCCAACTCCCCAATTTCCACCTCACCAGTGAATAATGACTGCTCAACCTCAGTATAGCGTTTTTAACCAACTTCGGATCATCATCCTCATGCACGGGGATCGTGAGCTCCCTCAAATTGCTGCTTTTGCTCAATAAGGATGAAATGAACGACTCTGTGATGTTAATCTCAGATATTGCCCAACAAGCTCTTCAAGCCTGCTGGTCTTGTTTCAATACCGATCTTCCTGTCCTATATAGCTCAGAACCAGAGCTCGAGATCTAACCAAGCCCGGGGGCCCACTGTCAGGGTAGTCATGCTAGGGAAACTCTCAAACAGCATATGAGGGTCAGTTTTTGCAGTCATAATTCCCCCAGTATTTGAGTCTCTGGTCCACTGTGAGTTCACGGTCAGATTCTCGACTGCTTCAGCACATGAAAAGGCCTCCATAAGGCTGCATAGATTCGGAGAGCTTAGCTGTAGACTTCTGAGATTACTAAGACAGCCCACTTCATATGAATTTTGCTTGGACAATGGAGAGGTTGAAATCAGGGGCTTCAAGGACGAGAGGACTTGGCTTTATGCACCTCAATTTGAGTTTTTCAAGGTTTGGAGCAAAGATGGAGAGAGTGAGGAGAACATTCGAGACGGTCCATTGACAGGAGTTAAAATGCAAGAGCTGGATCCTCGGATCCTTGAGCCCTCCAACACCTAATAAATTCAGAACTTGCAGAGAAGGAAAGCAAGTGTTGATCTTGTTCAAGTCTTCATCGTCGAGTCTTATGAACTCAAGACACTCGTGAGCTTTGGCAGTGGAGTGAGGCCGTCTACTGAGAGCCAGGCATTCTTCAGCTCGAGTTTCAGAAGGTTGCAGCCTGCAGCACACTTGAAAAGAATTAAGAAAATTCCAGGATCAAGATGATGGTTAATAAAAACAGAGACATCTGAAACGGAAAAATAGAATGCCCAGTGATGAATTGTTGAACAGAAACGTTGTAAGTCTCTAATTTTCTCACAGAAACCACTTAAATTGAAATTCCAGCAAAACGTTTTACGTGGTGACTTCTCATCAGACCCCATAAACCCGTCAGAAGCCTTCATATAGCCTCATTTACAACAGAATAAGTCAGATCGCATCAAAATTTTGGAACATTACCCGTAAGTGCATCAAAAAGTTCCGTTTCCTCTCGGAACCAAAAGGTACTAGACGTCATTCCCTCATCCAAATAGAGGGAATCGGGAAACACAGAATAACAGCAAACCAGCTATCAAATGCGATAAACCGAGATACCTGTTAGCACAATATTCAATGATTCTTTTCTCTGCAAGCATTACGATGTCATATCAGTGGACAACTTCTCCATGAACTGAACACACTTTACCCCTTAAAAATAAGCTATTAAGTGTTCAAAATGGTACCTAGTCACCGTGACCTTCCTGCTTCACCTTCCATTCATTCATTTTTACGATTCTAATCATTCTATTAGCTTGAAATCTTCAACATTAAATATACACCATTATTTGAGCTATGTATCAGATGGTAAGCGATGAACAAATTAACTGGCAAGCGTTCAAAATGGTAAAAAGCCACCGTGAATGTCCTGCTTCAACTTCCCATTTATTCAATTTCTGATTCGAATCATTCTTTTAGCTAGAAACATTACAAGGTATATATTACAACATGCTTTGATCTATGTAACAGACAGTGAGCAACGTATCAATCAGCTGGCAAGGTTGATGGACTTGACGTGGCGGGAGAGGGAGTTGAAGGAACGACAGACAAGGTGAGAGAGGGCGAGGTCAGCCATGATGGTTAGTCTGCTCGAGATGTCGAGCACGAGGTGGTTGGGAAAATCCTCCATTTCATCGAAACACCAGAGACCACTGGAGAGTGAATTTGGGGCATTTTGTGGTTTGACGGGTTATTCAGTTAGCTTAAAACAAAAAGAAACAAAAAAGAAAAAAAGAAGCAAGTCCGAAATGATTAGTAATGGACACAAATTGCCAATAGGAATTTTTTTTGGTTAATTTTACGAGAGTCAACTACAGTTTGACTTCTTGGCTTCGGCCCTTATTTGGGGGGGGGGGGGGGGGGGGGGGGGGGGGAATACAGCTTGCTTGAAAAGCGGTCCCCAACCTTATTTTGCCCCTTCTATCACTTTTCCAACTAAAATGAGTTACGTGCATACAGGAAGATAAAAAGAGTAATTATAATTAAAAAGAACCTAAGCCTAACAAATTTAGGATGTTGAAGAAAGAAGCCCCACATCCCCGACACTTGATAGGAGTGGGTCATCATTGGCGGGTGGCGGCCACAACCGTTGCTATGACTTTCCAATCACATTCTTAGTGAACAGGCGATCTAATCCAAGAATGTAGTGTTTTGTCGCAGATACTATCACCTCCTAGGATGAGGCCTCTGGTCACCTTAGTAGGCATCGACAACTTCATCCCAACAGTGGTGACCATGGGGATATCTTTTTTCCTTTTTATTTTCTCAAATTTGTTACGTATAGGTCCCCTTTTTATTTTAAATGAACCGTTGTATGTGACACACTTTACTGATTTGGTTGGAAAAGTGACCGAATGAGGCAAAGTATTTATCTTTGAAGGTCGAAGGTATCCGGCAAATTTCTAAGGTTTTGTTTGGTTGCATATAATGGGAATTTGATTACCGATCCATTACATATGTAATTCCCATTTCGTCGTTTGTTTCCGTAATAGCAACTATGGATGGGGCTTCGGATATGTAATGGAGGCTGAATAGCCGTGCTTCACTCTCCCAACGTGTAATTGGAATTATTCATACGTAATAAGAATAGAAGTTACCGAAACACCATCAAATTTTCCAAACCTGCCACCCTTCCACCACCTCCTCCACAGGACCACCAATGCCGCCGAACTTCCACTTTCCGACTAAAAGACGACACCCTATAGACTGCTTTCGAGCCGAGGAGACCAGAACTGGCCTTAGTGAAGTTAAATCAACCTCACTGAGCCAAATCTGACTTAGGGGATCACGAAGAGTTCGAATCCTCGCCTGAGCATGAGCTACACCTAGGGAGCCTGAAACCATAGCTAGGTTAGCGATGGGGTCGCAAACCCAGCCTCGGCACTCACTGGCCCCTATCAGCGCAGTGGGGTCAAAGACCTAACCAAGGGGCTGCTTGGCCCCAAGTTCATCAAACCAGGGCTCGAGGGCCTTTGATTTCTAGAGAGAGAGCGCTTGCAAGCCCCTGGTTGGATTTCTGTGATTTATGCTAGTACCTTTGCTTTCACCCACTTTGTGAAGCAGTCGATTGCTAGTATTACTTCCTTTGGCCTTGTGTGAGGGGGAATGATCATATCATATCCGCGCCCCAGCAAGAGAACGACTATGCGTAGCCCAACTGGTGTATAGATTGGGTGGCGTTTTCTTAATGCATGTATATTTTTTACATTGATCATACTTCCTCACCAGATCCTCTATATCCTTTAACAAAGTGGATTGATAATAGCCTTGCCCTGTGACCTTATGTGCCAATGCTCCTCCTCCAAAGTGATTGATGCATGCCCTTAAATGAATTTCATGAAAGACGTAAAAACCTTCTAGGGTTGTTAAGCAAATTAGGTATGGGACCAAGTGGGGCTTCCCAAAAGTGTACTGTTGATGATTGTGTATCTCGCTGCTCTATCTTTAACCTTGCGTGCCTTAGTATTAAGAGAGAGGAGTGTTCCATCTCGCAACACTTGATGATTGGGGTTGTCCAATCTTCTTCTATGAATTGGGATGCTACTTCATTATTATTGACTGGGACAGTGTTTCTACCATAGTTTTGTGATTTGTTGAGGCTAATCATGTGCTTGCTCGCCTTTCCATGGCGTCAGCGTGTACATTGTCGACTCGCGACACTTGCTTTCTTTCATTCGATTTATGCAAAATAGATATTTTGGTAGCACGTTGTCTCAGGTAGCAGATACTCCATTCACCTAATTGACCATGAGCATGGAGTCAATATACACGTCTAACTTTTTTGCCCCCATATGACTTGCTAATCTCAATCTTATGATTAAAGCCTCATATTCGACAACGTTCTTCGTTGCAAAAAATTGGAATCACAGGGTAAACTCTAAATTCAGTTGGTTGGAACAGGGCAAGACGACTCCTGCCCCAGTCCTAGTCTTGTTATAAGTTACTCCCGATATAGCAGTAAAAGCAAGACGTGTAGGCGGATCGACTCATCAAGTTCCCATTGAAATAGGATCCACACAAGGAAAAGCACTTGCCATTCGTTGGTTATTAGAGGCATCCCGAAAACGTCCCGGTCGAAATATGGCTTTCAAATTAAGTTCTGAATTAGTGGATGCTGCCAAAGGAAGAGACTCATAGAATGGCAGAGGCAAATAGAGCTTTTGCGCAGTTTCGTTAATCCATGAACAAATGATCTATATAGACACATAGATCCGTGGATCCATATATCTCGATCGGAAAAGAATCAATAGAAAAAGAAAGAATTAGAATTGATCGATAATATTTCTCCAAAAAAAAAAGATGAATTATAAATCATAGATCAACAAAGCCATCTCGGGGGCTTGCTTAAGAAAGAGGAATCTCATGTAAATACCATGGAATAAGGTTTGATCCTATTCATGGGGATTCTGTAAATATTCCATTCCAAAAATAGAAAGTTCGAAACAATTGGAATTTTTTTGGAGATTGGATGCGGTTACTAATTCATCATCTGGCATGTAAAGAATGAAAACCCGATTCTCGATTTTACGAGAATTTTTATGAAAGCCTTTCATTTGCTTCTCATCGATGGAAGTTTTATTTTCCCAAGGCACTGAAGATAGGTACTGAGTCGCTGAAACCATGTCCTAGGGGCTTGCTTGAGCCCGTATAAAGAACGATGTAGTTTGCATACATTATCAATGCGAGAGGGATCAGGAAACCATGAGGCTATGTCATATAAACATCTTCAGTGGGGTGTCCATGCAGGAAGACATTCTTCACATTCAGCTGTCGAATAAGCCATTGAGAGGAGACAACAATAGACATAACTGTCTGAATGATGACCGACTTGATGACTTGACTGTATGTCTTTGAATAATCTACCCCTTCCCGCTGATTAAAGCCCTTTGCCACTAAGCGAGTCTTGTATCGATCAATGCTACCATCGGCTTTCTGCTTAATACGGTAGACCTACTTGCAGTCAACTACATTTTGGGCTGGAGATGGCAAAACAAGATCCCAAGTATTATTACTATGAAGTAAGGCCAGATATTCCTCCTACATCGCTGCTCGCCAATGGTGGTGCTTGCGAGCCTGAGCAAACGTTGTGGTTTCGACAAAGCAGCAAATACAAAGAAAGCCATAGGGTGACGAGAAATACTAAATCGATGAGGAGGTAGAGTTCTGTCCTTGGATCGGGTCACCATCCTGTGGGTTTTTTGAGCACAAGCATAACATCAACACCCGAAGTATCCTCAAGCAAGACTGTAGAACCTGTAGAATGGTCATGAATCTCAGGAGCAAGAGCTGTAAGAGTAGGAGGTGTATAATGGACTCATAGGGTTGTGAAACAGATGGTGGAACTGGAATATGAACAGGAAGACCAATAGAGGTACTAGAAGAGAGATGAAAGGACATACCAGGAGCACATGCGGAGCTTGAAGTGAACCTGCCATCTTCCACTGAGATAGGCATAGTTGACCTGAATGGAAAGTAATACTCATTGAAAACAACCTGAGTGGATATGAAGAGATGACAAGTAGCGGGGGTAAAACACTGACATCCTTGATAATGGTAAGGATACCCAAGGAAGACACATGGTTAGTACCGAGATTCTAACTTATGACGAGTGTAAGGATGTAAGTACAGATAACTGAGACACCCAAATACACGTAAGTTAGTGTAATCAGGTCTACGACCATAAAGAACCTCATAGGGACTCTAGAAATTAAGGGATTTTGTAGGTATCCTGTTGATAAGATACACAGTTGTTTCAAAGGTATAATCCAAAATTTCATAAGAACAAAAGAGTGGGAAAGTAGTGTCAGACCCATGTCGACGATATGGAGGTGTTTGCGTTCAGCTAAACCGTTCTGTTAAGGAACGTGAGGATAGGAGATTCGATGGAAATTGTCATTGTTCTGCAATTCAAATTGAAAATATGTAGAGATAAATTCCTTAGCACCATCTAATGGAAAAATATTTGATTCGATGTCCATAAAGATTCTTTATGAAATGCACGAAAAACGTGAAGTACATCATATCCAGATTTTAGGCCATAAAATCAAGAGAATTTACTATAATCATCAAGAAAATGAATATAGTAATGCTAATTAGTATAAGAGTTGATCGGTGCAGGAAGCTCAAACAAAGAGGTGTTTTAATTAAGGGTATGAAGAAAAGAGGCATTTATTATTTTCCCTTATTGACATGCAGAACATACATGATCACACGATACATGATCATTATTAAAAGGGACTAGAGGGACTGAATGCACAACGAAAAATAGGAAAAGACGAGTGACCAAGGCGTTGATGCCGAAAGATTCCGGAACCAGAAGAGGAAAGATGAACCTGAGGACTATTAGTGCACCTGTCTCTCGGATGGAAACATTAGAGTCCATCTTTAACTTATTCATAAGCTCCCGCCGTGTATGAGTATCCTTCACATTGAAACAATTGGGATGAAGCTCAAAGAGACAAGAACGATCTTTGGCAAATTTGGATATAGATATGAGGTTTGGGAAATATGTGGTGCATAAAGAATGTGATTCAAGTGTAAAGGACGCTCAGAGAGTTTAATAGTAGAGAAACCAGAAGCAGGACTGGAGGAGATTTACCATCACTCACCAAAACATGATATAAATTAGGGGTATCGTCACAAAAACTAAGGTTAGACAGGTCTGAGGTAACGTGGTGTGTAGCACCTGAATTCATGTACTAGTCAAGATCATGGAGTCCCTGAGAGGATCCGTTGGTCAGATGAGCCTAGGCTGCAGAGAACTGATTGAACTAGTAAAACGGAGCAGTATGACCGGACCGATTCCAAGTCTAGCAAATAACGAATGAATTGGGCCAAGTTCTGGACTAGGCTAAAAGAGAACGGGTTGCGGGTACCGTTAAGAGCTGAGTTGGGCCACGTGGGAAAGGGCCCAAAGCTGCCCAAGTAGAAACATGGATCGTGGGGCTAACCTGAATAAACTGGACCCGAGTTCACATTAAATCCGACAGAGGAGCCTCCTCCTTTTTGCATAAACCTCATTCATCTTCTCCCCGGATAGGTGAGAGCGCTGCATCAACCCAACACAAAAATCCCAACCGCAACCATAACTCAGTCGCTTCCAAGCTATCAAGTCATGTTAGAAGTTCCCTAAAAAATAAAATGCTAATTCTTTTTATGCGATTAAACATGAGTTATGATCTCTTGTCGATTTACAATTCTTTAATCGGATATATTCAGCGATAGATTATACGTAAATGTATCATGTAACTTTCGGTTGAACATGAATCAAATATATTATCCTTTTTTCATACAAAGATCGACTCTGGATTAATTAGAATCTGGTTTTAGATCTCATCAGATTATCATGTTCGACTGAAGCGGATTATTGGCAGCATGAATGCCCGACGTAGTTCACCCAGGGAGAGTGACTACTGTAAATTGACAGCAAAGTGGTAATCATACTTTTCATTTTTTAACAAAAAATGCCCTTACCCTACAAGCCTGGTCTGTACTTCTCCCTCTTCCTATTTCTCACCTCAGCCTCTCATCACATCCTCCTGTCGCCGGCTCCGCCCTTTGCCGCCTCTTGCCCCGTCTCCGTCCTCTGCCGCCTCCTGGTCAAGATCAACTCTGCCCCTCTCCAACTCCTGCACATTTCAGTCAGATGACTCCTCTTCCTTCTTCCTTCTATGATTCCCGCCAAGCAAGAAAATGAGTGAACCCTTCTTCTGGGTTTCGAGCAATTAGATGTCCCGCGAGACGAGCTTTCACGATTTGGGTCTGAATTAAAATCCTTGAAGGGGTCCTTGTGGGCTGTTGAGTAGTCGTTTTCGTTGAGCAGCTGATGTGGGTATGAGTGATCTCTTGCTGGTCGTAATCTGTTCGAGTTCTCTTGTCAGTTCCTAGCTGGTAATTAATTATCGATGAGTCATCTCTGTTTGTGAACTGAGATCGACGCAGGTTTTGATTCTACCAAACAGTATTGAAGGAAGGCCATTTGTGTTCTGCACGTGTGGTTTTTGGAGGAATCTTCTTCTTTTTCGCAAAAACCTATATTCGTCTTCTTCCCCGATAGGTGAGAGCGCTGCCATTACCCCCAAAACGGAAACTTGCCGAACACAGCCATAACTCAGCCCCTTCCAAGCCCTCTCTCTCTCTCTCTCTCTCTCCTGTGCTATATAAATTCTTTTATTGGGTCGCAATTCAATTGTGGGGTTTGACTTCAAGAGCTGAGCAGGATGGGGGAAGCCATCAAAGATAACCTCCTCGGGACGGTGCACTCCACAGTGTTCAAAGAATCGGAAAGCCTAGAAGGGAAGTGCTTGAAGATCGAGGGGTATGATTTCAATAAGGGTGTAGACTACTCTCAGCTCCTCAGGTCCATGGTCTCCACTGGGTTCCAGGCCTCCAACCTCGGTGAAGCCATTGAAGTTGTCAACCAAATGGTTCGTTTGCTACCTGCCCTCTGTTCCTTCTGAGTTTGATCTTACTGAACGTTGATGACACCAATTGAGTGCAAAGCTCGAATTTTTATCTGAAAGAATGGTTATTGTGGTGAACTGAGTTGAAGCTTCAATATTTGGAGGAAGAATTTCTTGACGTAAAATAGTTCTTTCAATTTCCTTTTGTATAGTCATTTCAGAAAAAATTGTTGTTACTTGAGGTTCAAGTCTTGAACTTTGGAGGAGCCCTCGAAGTTTTCAGTGAAAAAGTTTTCTCTTTTATTATCAGTTTAATTTTAATTAAATTGCTATTTGACGTTGAATTTTCATTTGGGACTTTTTTAATTAGTTGGATTGAGCTCTGCAACTGAAAACTGATCGCCTGTCTACTGTCATTGAAATGTGATTTGAGAATATTTTGGTTATCTCGTTCTAAGGCCTCTAGCTTTGGAGGAGCAGTTATCACTAGAGTTGCTAGTGGCATTGTCAGCTTCAGCAGAAAGAAAATCTATTTCGATCAGTAATCCTGATTAATTGCCATTTTTTAGTGAATTATTAGTTGAGAAAGTTGTTTATTTGTTTGAAGCTAGACTGGAGGCTTGCTGATGAAGCCATAGCAGAAGATTGCAGCCAGGAGGAGAGAGACCCTGCATATAGAGAGTCTGTTAAGTGCAAAGTGTTTCTGGGATTTACTTCAAACCTTATTTCATCTGGGGTCAGAGACACCGTTCGGTACCTTGTTCAGCATCATATGGTGAGTATCGTGTTAAATATCTTGTTAAATCTATTTGCTGCTTTTGTTATGCTTGATGAAGTTACATAGATTGGGAGACAAGAAGGATGGTTCTACTTGCCAAATTTTTAGTCTTCTATTTCCGCAAATTATCTTTTTCCCTTTTGCAATGACTGCAGGTTGATGTGGTTGTAACAACAGCCGGTGGTATAGAAGAAGATCTCATTAAATGTCTTGCTCCAACCTATAAAGGAGATTTCTCTCTTCCAGGGGCCGTTTTGCGCTCAAAGGGATTAAACCGTATCGGTAACTTATTGGTTCCAAACGATAACTACTGTAAATTTGAGGATTGGATAATTCCAATTTTCGACCAGATGTTGAAGGAACAAATGGAAGAGGTGATTCCTTGAATCCTTTGGTTTTAAAGTTTGTGGCTTTATTTCCATTGAATTGACATCAGAAGGAATCTTCAATTCGATTAGTAAAATGCCCCTTTGGAAAATAATTTTCAAATATTTTTTGAAGTCCCTATTTCATTAAAGTTGTATTCTTTGTAAGATAGAAATCAATCTTTTTCCCCCCTTTCCTGCTTATGCAGAATGTATTATGGACACCTTCCAAGTTAATTGCTCGCCTTGGGAAGGAGATTAATGATGAAACTTCCTATCTTTATTGGGCGTACAAGGTATGAAATATACTGGTACATGGTCCTTTTCCTTGAGTAGTTTTGCTTTCTTAGAACTTGACATGTTCATGCTATTTGTTCTAATTTTTGTATGAGAATTTGAGGATTAATATTTTCATCCTATGTTCACCTTTTAGCCTTTTTCTTCCTTCCACCCATAAGAGCTTAAACATTTAATTCTTTTTCGCAGCCAATCTTGTAAGAGCTAAACTTGAACAAATACTTCTTGCAGAACAATATACGAGTATTTTGTCCTGGCTTAACAGATGGCTCCTTAGGAGACATGTTATACTTCCATTCCTTCCGTAGCCCAGGTCTGATCGTGGACATAGTCCAAGGTAGCACCTCTATTTGAACACCATCTCATGCCTAAGAGCTGACTTCTGGTGTCTAAATCTGTTACTTTGATTTGATAGATATTAGGGCCATGAATGGTGAATCTGTACATGCAAGTCCCAGGAAGACGGGGATGATAATCCTTGGAGGTGGAATGCCAAAGCACCATATCTGCAATGCGAATATGATGCGGAATGGTGCAGACTTTGCTGTTTTTATAAACACTGCTCAAGAGTTCGATGGAAGTGACTCTGGGGCTCGGCCCGATGAGGCCGTCTCCTGGGGGAAAATTCGTGGTTCAGCCAAAACTGTCAAGGTAAATCATTGTTCCACATCTCTCTGTTATCATACATTATTTGAAACTCCATTTTTCCTTTTGTGAAGAGATGGTAACTTGTTCTATTAGATTCTGTCTGTTTGGTTCCATATTTTTGTTCCAAGTAGTTTGAGACATTTGATTTGAATGAGAGAATGATACCTCTATCAACCAATAAATGGGTGAACATGCGTATTGTTTGAAAAAATTCCGAGTAATATACCTATAAATCAAATAAATTATGTGAATTGTGAATAAATTACTTGAAATCTAGTAAATTACTTTAGTAATTCTACTTTTCAACCCATTGTATTGTATAGCAACCCTTAAGATACGTTTGTCATGCAGTAAATGGAAAAGTTTTCCCCGTACTTGTGGCAGAGCAGATGTTTTCATTGGATAATGGTTCTGATTTTGTTGTTCGATCAGGTGCACTGTGACGCTACGATAGCTTTCCCATTACTTGTGGCAGAAACCTTTGCTTCAAGGAGACGAAGAGCTCCCTGAGACCAAGGCCTAGCTCAAATTCCTCCTGACTAAAGATCATTGGCTCTGTGGCTATTTATTGGTTTTTGCTAATTATTGAGCGTGTTCACTAAATTATTAGTGGATGTTGTTTAGCATAATATTCAGTAGGCTGTATTCCCGGAGGAGGATGCAACTCTCTTTTGGAAGCAGCGTTGGGTTTAACCCGAAGAGATATCATTAATGTAGCCTTTGTTCCGGAGATAATGGAACAATGTGGTGGAGACAATTGACACCATATGCAATGAGCAATATCAATATCTTTTACGTATGGTTTTAGACCCTTTTACCTTTTGAGCGTTTGTCATTTGCTAGTGTTGTCACTATTGAGCTCGAATTGCCATCTAAAATATCGATCTTGGCAGCCAACTGATCAAATCCACAGCCGAACCATGGACGCAGTGAAAATGTGATCACGAAGTTGGACAGATTGACTTTCAGGAGAATTTGCATATTTCAATTCCTTTTCCAATTCAAAAGATACTGAAAACATGAAAAAAAAAAAACCCATCGTAATGGGCTTGATCAATGATGTTTTTTGCCTTATATGACCAACAGAAGAGTCCCAGCTTATTTGTCATTCATCGGTGGCTGAGAGATCTGCGGTCGCTTGCTCTGCAGCAGAGTCCACAGTGTTTTGAAGGCACCACAACACTCAAAATGTTTAGCTGACGCGCCTGCATATTGTGACCCCATCACCAAGTGGGACGTGACAGATCTGCACTCTCGAGTCAAATGCGAGCTTTTCATTGAACTCGAGTGTCCAGTGCTTTCCCACTTTCATCCATTCAGGGACTGATTCTTCAGGCATCACTACTGTTGCTCCCCATAGTGTATTATCATAGCAGATCACTCCGCCTACCCTCAACAGTCTCATCAGCCTCTCATGGTAGTTCCAATAATTGACCTTATCGGCATCGACAAAGGCAAAATCAAAACTCCCCTCATTTGTTTTCTGCAATAAAACCACAGGATGAAAGGAGCCATTACCACATTGCTGTTGGAAAAGGCCAGCCTAACTTTAGAGAGCATATCAAGGTACATGACTAGTTTGTTTACATTTTCGAGTAGCTTGTCAAGAACTGGGAGCGCCTCTGATTCCATGAAGTCAATTTTGTGTTCCACACCAGCTTTCTTGATGACAGGCAACCCGATATCATAAGCCTCGCGGTTCATATCTACTGCTGTTATCTGCAATTGATGAGAACAGTCCTGTGTCGGTGTTTTGTATGAAGAAACATAACGTCCTGTATTTGAAAGTAAATCATTCTATACAATGATTCAATCTTCCATTTTCTTTTCTTCTTTTTGACAGTACGGAACAAGAAAACTGAGCGCTTGAAGGTGGGACGAAAAAAAAAAAAAAACTAACCTTTCCATCATGAGGGATTGAAAGAGCTGTGACGAGAAGAGAGTATCCAGTAAAGACTCCGATCTCAATGGTTCTTTTAGCACCAATAAGGTTCAACAGCAGCGCAATCATCTGACCTGCATCTGGTGCAGTTGCCATTTGTGCCCTGAACGATGGATGGCAAGCATTCATATCGTTCTTCATGGCCAAGCAACTACAGTGCGACCCCAAAGCAACACAGACTCTATAATGCTTTCGTGTGAAGGGATCAGCAGGAAATAGATTACCTCGGGTGGGTAGCAGTAACCTTTCTCAGCTCCTTGAGAACCTCCGGTTCCCATGGGTAGACACTCGTGTCGAGGATATACTGCACATCAGGTTTAGATGAAATGAAACCGAAAGCAGAAGTATCCAAACAGCGAACAAAGGAGAGAAAACAGAAGAATCAGGCAGTACCTGATACAACTCTTCGCTCTGTAATAAACCTTTAGAGAGACTCGAATCGGATTTCTTCGAGTCGCGCTCCATACCGAACCAATCTATTGGTGAAACCTCACAAGAAACAGCTTAAAGTCAGTACCATAGCTCTCGGAATACCCTCAACATAAACTAAGCAGCAAAGTAAATCGCCCCCGGCTTCGAGATACAGCCAATGCCCACGAACGCACATGTCAAGACCCCATCATGGTACTGTGTCTTGATTGCTAATTAGTCCACAAACATCAACGATCCGTACTGTTTCTTGATTTCTAATTTGTCGAAATTTCACCTTTGATGTCTGAAATGTTCTCGCAGGATAATGCATGAATCAACGATCGAACACTACCAGTTGACCCCATCAGAGCAAAGAACCCGACAAACCCAAAAACATCGGAAAGATCGTCGGGTTTGGTAGTTCTGCAGCTTCGCAAAATATTGACAAGGGAAGAACAAGTAAAAAGTGAGAAACTTGCCTCGGGGATTGTCTTCAAACGGTGAGAGGAAGAGTTCGTCCACTAGGCAAACCGAATCTTCAGCTCAAACTCGAGAGGTTACATAGATGTTGGAGGGGAAATATTCTCTTCCGTTGCAGTGATCAATGGTGACCGCCATGGATGTTGATCTTCAACTCCCACGTTTCCTTGCCCTCCTTCGAGCAAAAATTAGGGAAATAATATCATTTAGCACCCCCCTAAAGTTTTATCTTGCAACGATCTGGCACCCCAAGTTTTTACCTTCGCCTAGATGCATCCGATGAATGTCCGGTCTCTATTCGTGCACAGACCGTGACCAGGGGAGATCTATGAGCTTAGTAACTTAAGATCACTTCCAGCAATGACTGATAAGTAAGCTGATACTGGACAATTGATATTTGCGTTGTGAATGATTATAAGAATTTTTCGGACTATAGACTAACCGGGGATAGTTTATACACGCAATATGTTTAGATATGTTCCTATCTATTATAGATTTTTTTTTCCCTATCTAACTAGTCACAAGCTTTACATGTGAGATGTTGATATATAGAATGCACACACACACTGGCATTGCGTACGTTAACTTTGCATCCAATTAGGTCGATATGAATATTTGAAGGTCCTTTAGCTAGGAAAGTAAAGGTGTGGATCTTCTTCAAAGAGAAGCTCCGATGTTATATTTGGTTCGAAAATCGGGTACTCTCGAAATCATTTCTCAAACTTAACAATTATAGCGTCCCACATAACTTACACCCCCCACAAGATCTATAACAACAACAACAATAATAATAGGGAAAATGTCAAATTTGGTCATCAACCTTTAGCTCTTTTTCTATCTTAGTCATAAATCTTTTTTTGGGCAGGATTTTGTCCTCAATCTTTTCTGCGTGGTATGAATTTAGTCATTCCGTCCAAAATTCCGTCCATTTTCCTTGATATGTGCATTCGTCAAATGAGAGTACGCCACGTGCGCGATAGATCACTGCTATTTTAAACCGGATGTTATAGAGCAAATCTGATTCTTTTGTTAATCAAATCCGTAAACCAGACTAAGATATTTTCGGTTATTTTAGGAGTCTAGCCATCTGTTGGTGCGTGATACGATCAAAGAGAAGCGACGGTTGGAATCCTAAAGAACCGAAAATATCTTAGTCCGATTTACGGATTTGATTAAAAAAAGAATCAGATTTGCTCTATAACAACCTGTTTAGAATAGGAGTGATCTGTCGCGCACGTGGCGTACTCTCATTTGACGAATATACATGTAAGGGAAAGTGGACGGAAATTTTGGACGAAAAAACTAAACTCATACCACGCGATAAAGGTTGAGGATGAAATCTAACCAAAAAAATGTTTAGGACTAAGATAGAAAAAAAGCTAAACGTTGAGGACCAAATTTGACCATTACCAATAATAATAATAATAATAACAATAAATATATAAAAGTGTGAACATCAAAGAAATGTTTTTTGATTTTTTAAAATGTTAATTTTTCCCCTTCAGTATACATGGACATATTTAAAATGTGTATTTTGTAATTTTAGTGTATCTGGATAAATTTTACTTGATTTTGTATCTTGATTATTAGGGAAAAATATACTTTTAGCCCACCACTTTTAGCATTTTTTTCTATTTTCATCCACTTTTTTCCTCTTCTTTTTTTCTACCTTTGACTCCTTTTTCTATTTTAGTCCTGTAGCTTTAATTTTTTTCTTTTCTTTTGCTTCTGTTATCTTTTCCGTTAATTCGAGGTGATTCATTTTCTATTTTCCTTTGAACCCAAAAAGGGACAAAAAAAATCATTGAGGCTTGAAGCTGCCTGAAACCCAGCCCATGAGAGGGATAAAGCAGCGAGGGTGTCAAAAGAGACGAGGATGAGTGCATGGCGGAGGAACTTTCCCAAGGGACGATGGCATCATATGCCTATGCAATTAGGTTGTGAACCGGAATGGTTTAAATCGGTTCATTTTTTTTATGAGGATGTTTGTGCCACTTGTCGCTAGTATACTTATTAATCTGACGTGGACAACTAATTTAGCTTGATTTAACGGTAAAAGTTATGAAAAGATAGAAATAGAAAATAAACCAAAGGTATTAGTTGAAGATAGAAAAAAATAAAGTGAGTCGACGAAATTAGAAAAGTAGATAAAAGTAGTGAGTTAAAATGTACTTTTTTTTAGTTATAACCGAGATGCCTCTTCGAGTGGTATCTCATTGTGACAACCTAACTACCTCTTCAAGTGGTTTCTCTTGCCTCTTCGATTGATACTCTTTAAAACTATAATTTTTAGGGCACTTCATAATCTATATATTACTCAAATTCACTTGGTATATAAAATGGGTGCATAACAAATTAAATAAAAATGGGAGGAGAATCGAGCTATAAAAATGAGATGCCTAGAGACAGAATAATACACACGAGGAGAGAAAAAGAGATCGAGGACGAAGACGGAGCATCGACTTACAGCGGAGCTTGAATCTTTTTCTCAACTCTTGTTGACTTGTTCATGTTATCTTCTCGATCTAGAACGATGTCTTTTGATATTTCTAGCATAAACTAAATTATTTTTCCTAGGGTTACGATGGATCTTGACAATTGATTGAGAGTTATGAACTTTCTCTTGTTTTTTTATCAAATGAAGTTTTAGTTTTTTGTTCTTATTCACGCTTTATGCGTTTCAATTGATTGGTCACCGATTGAGATGATTTGGTACTCTAGATGAACTTGGGAGGGGAATTCTAGGTTTATCCGTGATAGGAATAGCCTAAGCTAGTCTTGGTCGGAAGATGGGATTATTAGCGAAAAGGATAGGAAATACCTGATTGCCTTAGGTAGTCAAATTAGGATTGATTCGTAAAGGGTTCTAGCTAATTGTCTTGTCTAGGAATAGGTGAGCAATTATTCACAAGAGAATACGTCCCTATAATACTTGGGAGAGGGATAGGAAGACATTAGAATCCTAGATTAACAACTTGTTCCTCCAATATTGCTAGGAGAGAGGAATCGACTTGAGATTAATTGTTTAGAGAAATTATATACCCTCGGTCCATTATCATTGATTTTAAATCTCAGTTAATTTGCCTGCTTTTAAATAGTTTAATTAGTTTAGAAAAACCATTTGAAATTTGATTGTTTGGATAATAGTAGACTGAAATAATTTTAGTTCTCTTACTCTTAGTTTATTAATAGCGTGTACTTGCCTTGATACGTTTTTATCGTAACAGATCATTCAAAATTTTCTTGAAAACGTCGCAACGACGTAACATCTATTTATAAAAAATTTACACCACAAAAAATCTTGATATTTTCAACAGAATTTTTGAAAAAAAAAACTTATCAAAAGTTTTGAATAAACTACCGACCTAAGTTCCATCCTCGATATGTATAAAAGCTTTTTAGGAGAATGCATCAAAAAAATTTCGACAGAAATTCCTTTCGGAACTCTTTCGAACATAACCTTTGGAATCTTTAAACGTACAAAAAAGAAAAGAAAAGAAAAGAAAAGAAAAGAAAAGCCAAGTTCCATTGAAAACATTAAGAAATGATATTGTTTAAAATATTTTTGTATAGAAATTTGATCTAAAATTATACTTAAAAACAAAATTAAAAATAATTATTTATTTAAAGTAAACATCGTCATAAATTACAATAGACTGGTTAAAGCGTCGGCCTTTCGAATAGATTGGCAATTTTAAAACCTCCTTGCGAATGAATGAATAAATTGGGTTGACAGAAATTATATCGGACAACGATTTTCCCTACAAACTGTTTTTTACTGGAAATCCCAGAGTTATGAAGTAATTATAACTTGATTAACTTCAAATGATATGATTAGGTCCAATCCTAACTTATTCATTTCTCATGTTGAATAGCAATTAATAGACTATTCATTTAACAAATTTGAATAATTGCTCCGATAGTTTTTGATGATATCTTTCATGCATCTTACTTCATAAATTTCACTTTTTGGCTTCTTACCGTTGCCGTACCATCATGATAAATATCTTTTATAAAAAATATTATGATTACTTGGATCTTCTATCAGATACTTATATTTGAAGGAAAAATTTTCAATATGATACAATTCTTTACATAAAATCTAAAGGTCATATAGAGATTAGGTTTAATCTTTATCCCTGTCTATTAAGATTAATTCAATATTTTCAAGTTCAAGTTAGGAATGTAAATGATACAAGACTATCCGCGAATTGTTCGGGCTCGGCTCAACGAAAACTTGAGTTCGACTCGCTCTTATTCAGTTCGAGCTCGCCTCAGGCTCGAGCTCGCTAATTTAAACGAGCCGAGAGCTTAATAGTATTCGGCTCACGAAACTCGCGAATCTAAACGAGCTTCTATTATATTATCATTGTTATTATTATTATTGATTTAAGATATTGATTTTAATCCTTTTATTATCAAAACTCTAATAGTTTTTTCATATTGTCAAACATAGTATTTTAATTGAACTCCTTGTGATTTGAATTTGAGTACTATCAAGTTGTAATTGGTATTTTTGAGTTATATTTTGCATGACATTGTCGTTTTATAATTTAGTTTATAATCTTTTTATTTTCTCCAGCCTAACGAGCCTAAACTCAACCCTGAGCCCGAACCAAGCCCGAGCTCGAGCCCCACTTTTCTATTGAACTTGGGCCTCTGGCCGAGCTCAAGTCTTTGATTTGTCTAACAAGGCAAGCTCGAGCTCGAACTCTCAAGCTCGATCAAGCTCAAGCCCAAGCTTGAGTTTAGGAAAAGTTTGACGAGCCGAGCCCATGCTTGAATCTTGTATATTTCGGCTTGACTCAACTCGTTTACACCTCTACTTCAAGTACAGTAAAATAATAAAGAAATTTCACGTGCACACGTGAAAAACTATCGCATGCCATTATTTCTCTCTAGTGCGGGGTCAACAAACCTTATATCAAAATATATAAATAAATAATTCTATGTGATGCATGTATATATATGTATTAGACCATTCCTTGTCATGGAAATCGCATATTAAAAAGAACCAGAGATGACTTACCTAAGCTAGCGCGGGAATTGTACATGAAGAAAAAATACTAAACATTGAAATCGGTATTAGAGCATTCCGTATTTTTTTAATGAAATTACCTTTAATTAACGCTTTAAAATTAAAAAATAAATAAAACACGAAGCGGTTGGAGAAGTCGGGAAGGATGGGGCAGAGAGAAAAAATAGCAACGTGAGAGTAGTAAAGGAATTAGTGGGCAGTTATTGTTAAGAAATTTATTATTATGATCTAATTTTGATGGTTCTAGTAAATTCAAATATATTTAGCTTGGGCGTATTGGGAAACAAAAATGAGACGAAAGAACCTTCGACTTATTTTTAATTATAGAAATCATACATTTTTTTTATATGTATTCCTCTTATAATAAGAGAAATAAATGTTCCATATACTATATTAATATCCGTTATTTATTATTATTTTTTAAAAAAAGAATGTTAATTTATCTATCTTTTTCTTCAAATATTATCCTCCCTCGAATGTCTTCAGAAAATTGTAAGCATTAGATCGAAATTATTATTATTTTGGTTAAGTTATCAAAATTAACTGCATTATTTATCTTTCTATATTCCTCCCACCTCACTTTTTTTTTGTTCGATAAATTCTCATCCTCCTCTTTCTTCTTCTGTCTATCATCCACTTCACCTCCTCCCTTTTTTATTTTTTCTGTTTTCTTCTTTTAACAACATTCACTCATATAATCTTACACAATTCAAGAATTCCATATATAAAAGAACAATCAATTACACATTAAAATGTTGCGCAATCACTATTCGATGATATCCTATCAATATGATTCAATGATTCAAGGGATGAAGTAATTTATTTAACGCCATACTCAGCATCAATACAATTTTACGGACTAAAATTACAATTAATGCTAAAACATTGAGTACTACACAAGCAGATGATGCCAAGTTCTGAAGACTTCTCTCATCCATTAAGCCGGTAACTGCCTCCTCCCAAAGCCATGCCCTCTTGTCCTTTCAGGCTCTGCCCAAGCATTCGCTGATCACTGTCCTAGCCTATATCTTGCCACGAGCTAATGTCTGCAAATTCTTAGTTAAGTTACTGCCCTCAATAAGAGTTATGGGAGTTATGTGAGAAATTTATGAAATACAAGAGCATCCTATATTTTCACTGCGAACTCTGCCATAACAACCAGTATTGCCACAGAATACTATTATTGCAAGAATATATAAAGAGTAATTGAAAGGCACCACAGCTATATGCCCCCTTAACGAAAATGTAATGTGGATCCCAATACATGAATATGCTTAAGCAGAATATAGCAGCAATCAATAATCAAAATCAATAGCAGAAACAAATTCAAGCATACATCTCATCAATCAGGTATAATGCTTACCTTTCATTATAGGATGGAGGCCCACCTAATCGTGACTCTTCATCTCGTAGGTTTTTAAGACCATCCATCCATCGTAGTAGGATCTACATATAAGCAACTTCTATATCACAAGGTGATTTAAGTTTGATGCCTCATATGTCAAATCTGAGTATGCAACTACATGAGTCTTGCGATTGGGCAAATAGCAATAACTGGCATTCAGCAAAGTTCAATTGGCTGTGGAGAGATGTTGAGAGCATGTGATTGAGAATATAACAAACTAAAAGGATACGGCCATCTCGGAGTTCTTAATATTTGTTTGCTGGTTGCAAGTGGCTGAAGCACAGTCAGTAATACAAATGCCCTGTCTCCCGGATATAGTCTAAGTCTCGCAGAGCTTGTCTCAACCCATCATAGTTCCACTTCCGAATCTCAGATAGATGCTCAACAGGCTTGGAATAGTCTAGTTTCCCTAGAAAAATTAATAGAATAAATAATATTGCAGTGAGAAAATTAAACAAAAAAACAATATAATCATTGCATAATCATGCCCTGACTTGCTGTGCAGATCAAGTCTCCAGACGATTACTACCGTTGAAAAGACTGAGTTTTCAATCAGGTGAATGAAAAGTTTCCATTTTGACCAAATATCAACAACATGATGATTATCCCTTCAGCGTCAAGCATATATTCTTGCTATTACAGTCAAATCATGATCATGAAACTTCAAAGGGTTTATTCTTTCCTTGTAACAAACAGTACCTAGTGATGGGATAGAAAAGTTCGGATCGGGGTCCTCTCCCTATCACTAAGGATCCTCAGGTCCTCTGAGTCTGACCGCCACTCAGTGACCTGCAAGAAAGGGCTCTTGGGTCATATATCCCTAAAATGGAAATGGCGATGATAGAGCATGTGAAAATCAATAGGGACTTATTGGTGGACCCACAGGCCCTCATGGGCCTTGTTTAACCATATGTTATAGGCCTAAATATACATACATATCACCTAGAATTATGAATCCCAGTTGAAAGATCTTTTACTTTTGAAACTGAACATTGAAAAGTTCTGATTTTGACCAGAAACCATCACAACCCACAAGGAAATAATGCTTAAGAACACCAATTTCGCAGTGAACTAACCTTTGAGGCTGCTGAAAATGGCTGTGCAGGAGCAAGATAAAGGCAAGCTTTTCCAAGGATATACCCATAAAAGCTAGAATCTTTAAGATCTATGAAGTTAATATCAGGGGGGGGGGGGAGTGGTTTGACATAGTGAGAACTTGCTAATCATATATTGTTCATAAGGTTATCAAGAGGAATGACAATAGCAATTATATCAAACTAGAAACCTCTTATCAAAGTGAAACTTACCTAACAGAACCATAACCAACAGCCTCAGCAGTTTGTGCAAGCTCATCCTCCGTCCACTTCTTATCCGTATCTGATCATAATCGACAAGAATACATCATCATAATATGAAAGATCTTCAGATTTTCAAATCAAATCCAGACCAAGAAGTGCTTATAACATGCACAGAATAAAGATCAGAAATCACTACTTTACCACGTTCAACAAGAGCAGCTTTATTGCGAGTCTAGGCTTCATCAAGCACATCTGACCACTTCAGTGCTTCAGGTTCGAAATCTTTTGCCATCTTCGCCAAGGAGTAGACCAAATCCAACATGGGTTGCCCTGGGATATGTATTACTTTCAGCAGGAAGCCAACTGGCTTGTTTAGCCGCCTGGAGAAGGTGAACAAAGGAACATTTCAGAGATGGCTATTAACTCGGAACGAGGACATTACAGTGCATAAACAGCAAATTCACGCATTTTATCAGTGATGCAAGCTACAAACAAAGAAGCGAAAGAGACAAACCGTAGATCAGTAGAGTAGAAAACCACATGTGGATCTTATTAGTTACCTTAAACACCATTTCGAAGTATTTGGTCGGACCAACATCAGTGACATATATTATCTCTTGACTTTTTCTTCATGAGACGGATGATGATCAGTCTACATATATAACACTGGATATCACATACAGTTAAATGCAGTTGAAGAATGTAATTATATTAATTTGCAGCAGATATGAGTTGGAAATAAACGTATTCACATGTGCAGAATCATTAACATCGGCTTTCTACATTCTGCGAAAAGTTGCCATATAATTGAAAGTATGAGTTTATACCAAAAGAGCATAATCATTATCAGCCGACGCCCTATATACAATCAAAAGACTTCCATTACTACAAACTTTCCACAGATTCTGTTTAACTGGTAAAGGTATAGCAGAAAGCGAGATTAATTACCACTAGTAAAACTGGTAACGTAGTCACTGAGCACATACAAAATTACAGCACCAATAAAGTTTCCAGCAAACATGGTTGACACAATAATTGGCTTGTATCATGTACAAGGATCAGTATCTAGATAAAGGAGAACACAGAGCAAAAGAAGAGAGTTAGAATAAATGAAAATATCCGTGAGCAATCAAACAGATAGAGCGTACCGCAGGGGAAAAGGAAACAGAAGGAATGAGATGAGCTCGCCTCCAAAACCGGAAAGATTCACCAACCCGGACATTTCCAACCATTTTGGAGCTCTTACTTAGTGGTCCTGCAAGCAAAATTGAAAGCAGACACATCAGGAAATAAATATCTGGATAGTCAACAGAGATATCTTATGAAAATGATCAGATATGAAAAGAGAAGTAGAGGCAGTGGGCGGTGGAGTTCTGGCAGCTCTCTTCGAGTTCAAGGAACTTCTTCAGCGGATGCGACTAAAGTGAGGAAAAGGCTCTTGGTTAGCTTTCCGAGCAGCAGCAGCAGCAGCAGCAGCAGCTTCTTTAGGGTCCCCGAAAACATTCCAGATGTTAATAGATTCGTCTGGTGCTGGTGCTGCTGATGCTACGGAGCAACCGTCCGGGCTTTGAGCCATGGCAAGAACCCTGCACTGGTGATCAGTCAGTTCTGCCATCTTCAGCATCGACGGGTACTCCCAAAGGATCATCCTGGTAAATCCGTCAGACTGAGAGCTAAGCAGTTCGAAGCGCTCGTCCTCGTTCTTGTTCCACAGCAGGGCACACACCTCAGACCCTGTATCGACTGAGTCCAAGCAAGCCCCGGTGCACGTGTCCCAGAGCTTGATGGAGTGGTCTCCAACACCTCCACCAGAGGCCAGCAGGTTCCCCCGGAAAGGGCACCAAGCGAGGGCTTTGATGGCGGCAGCGTGCTTCCTAAGCCTGTGGAGCCATCGGGTCGATGGATTATTCGACCTCGAGGAGCTGGCCATGGAGCGGTCCCATATGTTGAGGAGGTTATCGTCCCCTCCACTGGCCAGTAGTCGGCCTGAAGCAGACCATTTAAGCGCGCATACCTCCCGCCTGTGCCCTCTGAGGGTCTCAACGATGTGGGATGTTTCCCTCACATCGCTGTTAACTACGCGGCCGTCCTTCCCTCCGGACGTTAGGGTGTTGTCGTCGTTCCAGCACAAGGACCCGATTCGACGACCACTATGAACTCCAGTCAAAGTTCTTACCAGCGTAGCGGCAGTAGCATCCCACAGCTGCACCTCAGAGTTGTTCAACCCAATAGCTATGCGGCGGCCGTCGGGAGCCCAACAAACGCTGGTAACAGGGCCGCCGATCTTGTCATCAACGGTGACAAGCTCTAAGGTGGAGCCACTAGAGGCATCCCACAAGCATACGGTGTTCCCAAGGGCGATGGAGAGCACATTGCTGCTTCCCCAATCCAATAGGTTGCTAAGGCAGTAGTCGTCTACCATCCCCGGAGCATACAGCGACATCTCAGGAGCCTTAGGGACGCAACGGCGGCGGGGTTTGGACAGCCAATAGTAACTGGCGAACGACAGGACGGGGTCCGGGGAGGGATTGTCCCTGTATGCGAATAGCCGGGCGCGGTTCAAGCCAAGGGCCTCGGCAAGTTGCATCCGGTACTCCAGTTGACGCACAGTCACCGGAGGAGGGTCCGCCGTCCACCCCATGGGCAGGGTCAGCAGGGAAGCCGATCGATTCGGGATGAATCGATCGAAGTTCTCTCTACGGGAATTTACTGCATCCATGGCGGTACTCAGAATCGGGAGAGGAGAGAAAATCAAAACGGGCGAAGAGAAAACAGAGATCTGAGCGTTTGAGTGTTTTAGCGTGGCTTTTACGAGTGCCGAGAAAGATCCGCGTTATATTATATATATATATATATATATATATATAAGGTGTAAAGGCGGTCAGGTGCTTTTTATTTTTATTATTATTTTTTCTTTTTGCGGCCCCCACTCCTTATTTTCCCCTCGTTCATCAAGGTCCAACATTAATTACGTTTTTCTTTTCGGTTTAATTATTTTCGTTCATTCAAGACATTGCACGTGTTTGTTTTAATATATATATATATATATATATATATTTTTACTTTGCAGGACCAATTTCTCTATAAGACCATAAATATTTCATAATTATTATTAATTTCAAGTTTCAAAAAAAAATTATATTTTTTATTAAAAATTAGAGCAAGTTAAATAGTACAACAATAATTTTGCATTTGTAGTTCTTAAACAAAATTTTTATTTTTATTATTTGTCAAATGATTAATTGCATTACTTTCTTTATATATTCTTTTTTTCCAATTATTTATATTTTCTTATTCAGCCGCAAATCGATTATTATAATCCTATTTAATATACCATTATTTAATGGATACTGTAATTAGTTTGACTTGTTCGTTGTATCTTAAAAATTATTATCATATACCTTAACACAAATATACTTTCTTCATTTTGCATATGATTTGTTTGCTTTATCTTAAAAATTATTATATTATTATTATATTTAGTTTATGTAGAAGGACATTTTATTTACTATAAAATTTAGTTTATGAAATTTAGACTTTTTTTTTACCATGTTGAAAACATTTATTACGGCCATTTATTACATGATAGTTTGTTTTACTATTTTTTAGTATAACATTTTTTAATGTAATATTTAATTTATGAAATTTCATTTTTTATAATATTGGAAACATTTATTGTAATATTTAAATTAAAAAATTTAGTTTTTTTACAATATGAAAACATTTATTATGGGAGTACTCTATTTTATTATATATAATAATAATACATGATATCTGATTTTCATCAGGCTAGGAAAGATTATCTTATTATGGATTTTTGTAGCTATAAATTTATATAACATTCAAAATCCGTCTATCATACTACATAAATTTTAATGTAGTCCCAAAATACCTAATCTATTTAAGACTCTCAACTATTTTCCCTTTTACAATTCTACTTTCTTTTAATTGTCATTGGTAATGAAAAATTTATTCTATAATAATAGTAATAATAATTGTAATGATGATGATGATGATAACACTAACAATAATGGTAACGGTAACGATAATGATGATGATGAGATGATGATGATGATAACAACACTAACGATAACGGCAACGGTAACGGTAACGATAACGATAACGATAACGATAATAATTAATAAAAGTGTGAACCTCAAAGAAGTGTTTCTCGATTTTTGAAATTTTAATTCTGCCATTCAATTTACATAGACATAGTTAAAATATCTATTTTACCGCTTCGGTGCATTTGGATAAATTTTACTTGGTTTTGCATATTCATTGCTAGGAACAATTATACTTTTGGTCCATTACTTTTAGTAATTTTTCTATTTTCATCTACTTTCTTTATTTTTTTTCTATTTTTACCCAGTATCTTTGACTCCTTTTTCTATTTTAGTCCTATAGCTTTGATGATTTTTTTCTTGCGCTCCTTCTATTAATTCGGGTTGACTTGTAAAAGATTATGGGGTCCAAGCCAAAATAAATTTTCGCATGGCACTTTATATCTCCATTTGAACCAAATTGAATGGAAATTATCTAAATAGGTTCATACTACCCTTAATTACACTACTCCTTATATTTCTTTGGCACTAGAGAATCTAGGAAAAAAAAAAGAGAGAAGATGATAAACTGAGTCCGTTATTCTGCTTATGTTGTGTGCTCCTTTCATCGCCCCAGTTGTCATTCTTAATTTTACCTTGACAGTATCATTTAATTAGCTCGTGAAGAGATGGACAATACGATTTGATTTATGTTTATTAGTTACAAATTCTTTCAAATTGATAATTTTGGAACATGGAAGCTCAAAACTTCATTGCAATAGGTGAGCGTATATGTGAAGGGAGACTTGCCTTTGCATGAAAGAAATTAACAAAATCTACACGGGATCTCCGGGATTCTAGTATGATATCTACCTAATCTATCCTTAACTATCCAAATATACAAGATATCAATATGTTGTAGTACTCCCCTCAAGTTGGAACATATGGGTTCATAATGACTAACTTGCTGAAAAGAAAACAGAATCAGTCTCGTCCAAGTGCTTTGGTGAAAGTGTCGGCAAGCTGAAGCCTAGTAAAGCACTTGAGAAGAAGCTCTCACGCCAAGCTTGATGCAGTCACCAACAAAGTGACAATCTATCTTAATATGCTTCGCTTGATCGTGAAACACTGGATAAGCTGCGGCATGAAGTATCACCTGGTTGTTGCAAAACAATCGAGTGGGCTATAAAAAATGAACTCCCAAACAAGATAGCAAGCTCTTCAGCCATATGATCTCGCTAACAGTAGTTTCCATGGCTCTATACTAAGCTTCAACCGAGGAACGCGATACCGTAGCCTGGTTCTTGGTCTTCCATGAGACTAAACAGCTGCCCAATGTAATGAAATAGCATTTCACGAAATGCCGCATTGAAGGGCAACTTGCCCAACTTTAATAACAGTACGCTTCAAGATCCAAAGAGTTGGTTCGCAAAAAGATCCACTGACTAGGAGACTGCTTCAGATACCACAACACTCTTGTTGTTGCATCCCTGTGGTCTTGACCAGGCTCTTGCATAAATTGTGCCAAAAAATGCAACGGATAACTGAGCTCCGAACTAGTGATCGTCAAATATATAATTCGACCAATCAACCATCTATAACTAGTCGGATCCGAAAGCACAACACTTGTACTAGAAGTTAGACCATAATGTTCTTCCATAGGGGAACTGAGATGGTCACAACCAGAGCATCCCACATTCTGACTATTGGAATTTACAGAATTGACCCGAACCAATAAAGTTTCAGGCTTACTTAGTCAAGTCTCGCGATTAGAGCCTCCATGGTCGAGCAATGATCACGTCCTACAAGACAAATAAACTCCGATAGTGGGTCTTGCTACTCGGTGGAGCAAAGACCACTTATTCCACGGCACAAAAAAAAACCCTCTCTTGCACTCTCTCACTTTTCGGGAACTCTCTTGTCGGTCTCTTTCACCTATGTTCATTGGAATTATCTACTTATATTCGATGGTTATAGATTCGATATCGAATCCCACAAATATATCTAGATATCTCCAGGTAATCACAATCATGAGATAATATCTCATGTGGTTAATCAAGTCGGGTCGGGTCCCACAAGGGCGAATCCTATTCGGTTCAACCAGAAAAGTCCTACTTCTCTCACTCGCACTTGAGGACTGACCTTGTCAGCACCCAATTTCGGTCCATCAGCTCTGGGAGGGGGCAAAATCGTCATTTTTTTTCAATTTATTATCTTTTCTAAAAAAAAAAAAATAAATAAATAAATAAATCAAAAAAAAAGAGGAAAAAAACTTCGGACAGGACCGGGCAGGGCTGGGCAGTGTTGACCGGCTGCCCGTGACCTGCCGGCCCTTTTTAAAAAAAAAAAGATTCGGGCAGGGCTGGGCAGCGCTCGCCGGCTTCCCGCGATCCCCGCCGGCCCAGAACGCCCAAATCGCGGGTATCCGCGATTTTCCCCGAAGATCGGCCGAAATCCTAACGAAAAGGGGAAGGAATCGAAATTAATTGAACAGAACGGCAATTCGGCGGGGGAGGAACACGACCCAGCAAACGAAATCAAAAAATTGGCTCTCGTTTTGGGGAATTTTGAGATCGGAGAACTCGGGGAACCGTCGCCGGAAAACCGCAAAAACTCCCCCGATTCCGACTGATTAAGCGCCGGTGAGGTTCCGATCGACCACGGCGGAGTATCGGCGGCGCTCAGAGCTATCTCCCGCGTCCATTCCGGCCGTCGTCGCGGCTTCCAGGGGTGAGAACCGCCGCCCCCAGCCTCGTCGCCGCCGCTCCCCCTGATCCCGGCCGCCCTTCGGCTAACGGGCCTCGGCCCATTTCCCTTTCTTTGCAGGCTTGGCCCATTCAGGCCCAACGCGCTCCAATCCGGCCCAGCTTCTCTTCCGGGGGGGTTTCTCCTTCGGGCGGACAATCCGATCCGATCCGATCCGACCCAATTGTCCGGCGATTGTTTTTTATTTACAGAGAAGCCCTTCAACTTTTCGGATTAGGTAAATTCTCGACTTAGTGGCATGATTAGGGTTCCTTTCCTGAATATTATTGCTTGCTTGATGGATATAATGTGAAATGAGTGTTCTTGGGTCGCGTGGGTGATCGGATTTGTCCCGAACTCGATTTTACGAACTTTCTGTTTTGTCACATTTCAGTCCAGATGACATATTTTATTTTTTTAAGATCTGCCCCGAATTTCAAAATCATTTTCAATCAAGCCCCGGTCATTTTTACTATTTTCCAATCAGTCCTTGGATTTTTCAGAATTTTTCCAAGAATCCCAAAGAACTTTTCAGATTGTTTCAGTTTAGTCCCGGGACCATTTTTCACCATTTTCAGATCTGCCCCGAATTTCAAAAATTCTTTTCAATAAAGTCCCAGTCATTTTACTATTTTCCAATCAGCCCTGGAATTCCTAGAATTTTTCAAGAGTCCCTAGGAACTTTTCAAGTTGTTTCAGTTTAGTCCTGGGGCAATTTTTTTTGTTTTCAGATCAGTCCCGATTTTCAAATTCATTTCAAATAAGTCCCAGGACATTTTCAGTATTTTTTTACACAGTCCCCATTTTTTTAGAATTTTCAGATCAGTCCCCAATTTTTAGAATTTTCAAATCAGTCCCCAATTTTCTCAGAATTTTTAAATCAGTCCCTGCTTTTTTAAAATCGTCCAATTCAGTCCCCTAGACATTTTCTAAAAATATCCGACCCTTTTCTACTTGGATCACCCACCGACAATGTATGTGCCCCATTTAAATATTTCATTTTTGTAATTATATATAATGTAACCATGTCGGAAATTAGAGTTTATCGGGCGGTCAACTAATGGTTATCTCGACGGCTCGAAATCCATAGACTAAAGCATTCGGCAAGTTTTTAATTAACCTAAAATTCTACATACGAGATAATCGGGACGTTAAATTTGGCTAAATTAAATCACTTGATTTCTTTAATTGGATTGCACGAATTGATTAATAATTTGTAATCGCGTCAACAGTTCAAGAACTGTTAGTCATGCCCTTTTCAAAATTCACAATTTCAAAAGCACCGAGATGCGTACAACGTAATCTTGATTTTCATGCACGCACATATTTATCGATTCAAGGGCATGATTACCGGTTCTTGTCCTGCCATAATCCTAACGTAGGTTTGTGCACATAATTGGTCAAAACATGGGAAAACAAATTAATCAAGTCGGATCCGAAAGCACAACACTTGTACTAGAAGTTAGACCATAATGTTCTTCCATAGGGGAACTGAGATGGTCACGACCAGAGCATCCCGCATTCTAACTGTTGGAATTTACAGAATTGACCCGAACCAATAAAGTTTCAGGCTTACTTGGTCAAGTCTCACGATTAGAGCCTCCATGGTCGAGCAATGATCACGTCCTACAAGACAAATAAACTCCGATAGTGGGTCTTGCTACTAGGTGGAGCAAAGACCACTTATTCCACGGCACAAAAAAAAACCCTCTCTTGCACTCTCTCACTTTTCGGGAACTCTCTTGTCGGTCTCTTTCACCTATATTCATTGGAATTATCTACTTATATTCGGTGGTTATAGATCCGATATCGAATCCCACAAATATATCTAGATATCTCCAGGTAATCACAGTCATGAGATAATATCTCATGTGGTTAATCAAGTCGGGTCGGGTCCCACAAGGGCGAATCCTATTCGGTTCAACCAGAAAAGTCCTACATCTCGCACTCGCACTTGAGGACTGACCTAATTATGTTGATGCTCAAACCGTCAGAGAAAGAACGTTCATACGGGCTAATGGTTAATTGCATTACTTTCTTTGTATATTCTTTTTTGCCAATTATTTATATTTTCTTATTCAGCCGCAAATCAATTATTATAATCCTATTTAATATACCCTTATTTAATGGATACTGTAATTAGTTTGACTTGTTCATTGTATCTTAAAAATTATTATCATATATATTAACACAAATATATTTTCTTCGTTTTGTATAAGATTTGTTTGCTTTATCTTAAAAATTATTATATTATTATTATATTTAGTTTATGTAGAAGGACATTTTATTTACTATAAAATTTAGTTTATGAAATTTAGACTTTTTTTTACCATATTGGAAACATTTATTACGGGCACTTATTACATGATAGTTTGTTTTACTATTATTTAGTATAACATTTTTTAATGTAATATTTAATTTACTAAATTTCATTTTTTATAATATTGGAAACATTTATTGTAATATTTAATTTAAAAATTTTAGTTTTTTTACAATATGGAAACATTTATTATGGGAGTACTCTATTTTATTATATATAATAATAATACATGATATATGATTTCATCAGGCTAGGAAAGATTATCTTAATATGGATTTTTGTAGCTATAAATTTATATAACGTTCAAAATCTGTCTATCGTACTGCATAAATTTTAATTTAGTACCAAAATACCTAATCTATTTAAGACTCTCAACTATTTTCCTTTTTACAATTCTACTTTCTTTTAATTGTTATTTGATAACGAAAAATTTATTCTACAATAATAGTAATAATAATAATAGTAGTAATAATACTAATAATAATAATAATAATAACAACAACAAAAACAACAACAACAACAATAATTATAACAATAATGATAACGATAACAGTAACGATAACGATGACAATAATAATTAATAAAAGTGTGAACTTCAAAGAAGTGTTTCTTGATTTTTGAAAATTCAATTTTGCCCTTCAATGTACATAGACATATTTAAAATGTCTATTTTACCCTTTTAGTGCATTTGGATAAATTTAACTTGGTTTTGCATATTCATTGTTAGGGGAAAAAAATACTTTTAGTCCACTACTTTTAGCAATTTTTCTATTTTTATCTACTTTACTTATTTTTTTCTATTTTTACTCAATACCTTTGACTCCTTTTTCTATTTTAGTCCTGTAGCTTTGACGATTTTTTTTTTCTTTTGCTCCTTCTGTTATCTTTTTCGTTAATTTGGGCTGACTTGTAAGAGATTATGGGGCTCAAGCCAAAATAAATTGTCACATGGCACTTTATATCTCCATTTGAACCAAATTGAGTCTGAATTATCTAAACCGGTTCATATTACCCCTAATTACACTACTACTTATATTTCTTTCGCACCAGAGAAGACGATAAATTATCCAGGGAAAAAAAGAGAAGATGATAAACTGAGTCTGTTGTTCTGCTTCTGTTGTGTGCTCCTTTCACCTCCACAATTGTCAATCTTAATTTTACCTTGACAGTATCATTTAATTAGCTCTTGAAGAAATGGACCTTCACGATTTGATTTGTGTTTATTAGTTACAAATTCTCTCAAACTGATAATTTTGGAACAGGGAAGCTCAAAACTTCATTGCAATAGGTGAGCGTATATATGAAGGGAGACTTGCCTTTACATGAAAGGAATTAACAAAATCTACACGGGATCTCCGGGATTCTAGTATGCTATCTACCTAATCTATCCTTAACTATCCAAATATACAAGATATCAATATACTGTAATTCCCCCCTCAAGTTGGAGCTGGGCTCGGAATGCCCAACTTGTTGAAAAGAAAACATAATCAGTTTCGTCCAAGTGCCTTGGTGAAAGTGTCGGCAAGCTTAAGCTTAGTAAGCACATGAGAAGAAGCTATCACGCCAGGCTTGATGCAATCACGAACGAAGTGACAATCTATCTCAATATGTTTCGCTTGATCGTGAAATACTAGATAAGTTGCGATATGAAGTATCGCTTGGTTGTCGCAAAACAATCGAGTGGGCCATGAAAAATGAGCTCCCAAACAAGATAGCAAGCTCCTCAGCCATATGATCTTGCTAACAGCAGCTGCCATGGCTCTATACTAAGCTTCAGCCGAGGAACGCGATACCGTAGCCTCCTTCTTGATCTTCCATGAGACTGGACAACTGCCCAGCGTAACGAAATAACATTTCACGAAACGTCGCATTGAAGGGCAACTTGCCCAATTTGAATAACAGTACGCTTCAAGATCTAAAGAGTTGGTTCGCAAAAAGATCCATTGACTAGGAGACTGCTTCATATACCACAACACTCTCGTTGTTGCATCCCTAAGGTCCTGACCAGGCTCTTGCATAAAAACTTGCAACATATAATTGAGGTCCGAACTAGTGATCGTCAAATATATAATTCAACCAATCAACCATCTATAACTAGCCTGATCCGATAGCATAACACTCGTACTAGAAGTTAGACCATGGTGTTCTTCCATAGGGGAACTGAGATGGTCACGACCTGAGCATCCCGCATTCTGACAAAATATCCATTGCATATTTGCGATGGCTGAGGAAGAGTCCGAATCTGTCCTGGTGACTTCTATTCCCATAAAATACTTCAGAGGGCCCACATCGTTAATGCAGAAGCAAAGATACAGGTATCCCTTAAACAATGTGCAAAGACTGGAGCTATTCCCAACGATAATCAAATCATCCACATAAACTAATACTCCAAGGAACATAGTATCTCATGTAAGAGTGAAAAGGGAATGATTAACACCTGACTGCCGAAAACCATATCGTCAAAGTGCATCCATGAATTTAGAGAACCAATTGTGTGACACCCGTCGAAGCCCGTACAATGACTTGCAAAGGCGGCAAGCTACACTCGACCTCGAGAAAGACAATCCAGGAGGCAACTGCAAATACACTATGCAAATATGCATTATTAACATCCATCCGGTGCATCTCCTATCCTTTAGCGACCGCAGCTGCCAATAAGCATCAGACAGTCACCAGTTTAGCTATGGGTACGAACGCCACATGATAATCAACTCCCTCTATCAAAGTAAAACGTTTGGCTACTACTTGAGCCTTGCAATGCGATACTTCAATCTGCACAACGCTTTATTTTATACACCCATTTGCAACTGATCAGACGTTTACGAGGAGGAACTTTCTTGATTTTCAAGGTTTTATTGGACTCTAGACCTTGTATTTCTTCAGCCATTGCCTCCCTCCACGACGATCATGAATTGCGTCCTTATGGGATCTTGACTCTCTGTTTGAATCAATTGCAGCTAAAAATGCCTTGTGACGGTCAGTAATATCAGAATAATTAATGAAACGCCCGATAGAATGACACGTACTTGAGGAGTCCAATGGAGTAGGTTTGGGAGTGGTTGAAGGAGGGCATCGTACATTGAGCTGCATGGACAACAAAATCCTTCAAGTACCCAGGTTGCTCTATATTCCTTTTTGATCGACGCAATTTTGTCTTTTGTCCATACTTATTTACTAAGCAAGAATCATCCGAATCCTCTGACTATGAATCGGTACCCCGATTTGAATCACTAAATTCCCAGGATAGGATTTGCTCTGTTTCTGCCGAATCTGGGCTAGATTGTCCGGATTCTAGACATGACTTAATATGTTTCAGCCCTTCACTCTCTGTCTCGGGCAGCGTCCGACTTGGGTTATTAGGTCCGATCAGGTCTTGTGATCAATGTTGCGGTGATCCGACTCACGACCCGCTCTTTGGCAATTGACCTGCCTCGCCTCTTCATTCTCCGTCCAATGTCGGCCCATTTGTTCTACCCAGTGGCTGTCTATCTTCTTGGCCCATTTCTGTCACTGGCTAATGCTCCCCCTATGTATCGACCATCTCCCCCTGATCGACTAACCCGGATTAACTGCAAGATCAAGAAGTAGTGGAGACCCCTTTCTCGATTTATCTACCACGATATCCTCTGTAGAGACGGCAAAAACAGTCTCGCAAAATATCACGTCTCGTGAGATGAAGCTCTCTCGCTTTTTAAGATTATAGAGCCTCCAACCTTTCTTTCCGTGCTTATATCCAATAAGCACGCATTTCCTCGCTCGTTTATGGAATTTATCTTTTATTTGGGGTTGATTCTACACGTAACACAATGAATCGGAAGCCCGCAAATTGGAATAATTAGGTAACTTGCTAAAAAGTACCTCGCATGGACTTTTACCATTTAAGAGAGGTATGGGAGTGATATTAATCAAATGGACAGTAGGGAACACGGATTCTTCCTGAAACTTCGTTAGAAGTGATGCTTGAAATAAGAGAGCCCAAGCTATATTCAGGATGTGCCGATGTTTTCGTTTGATTAGATCATTCTATTGAGGCGAGTCCATACACGATGTTTGATGAATTATTCCTTGCATAGAAAATAATTCCCGCAATTCCCTCGACATGAACTCGGACCCCATTGTCACTTCACACTATCTAGAATGTAGGGTCAAATTGATTTTTGATAAGATTGCATAAACTGATAATACGGGCTTCATGCAACAAGTGTAGCTGCACACCTTGACTATAGTCATCAACAATCGTAAAAAATAACTAGCTCCAAAATTCAATTTCACGATGTATGGCCCCCACAAGTCACAGTGCACCAAATGCAACAGAAAATCAATTTTATTTGAACTCTAATCAAACTTAGAGCATGTTTGATTAGTTCTAAAGCATATATCACACTCCTTATTACCCTTCCCTTCTAAATTCAAGCCAATACCATGAAACTTTACGGGCCGTTTGGATTCGGAGTTAAAGTCACGAAAACTTTAACTTTGATTTTAACTGAGGTAGAAGACAAAATGGGTTAATGACCGTTGTGGGCCCCATTTCATAAATCCCCTTGACTTTCAATTATCGTTTGGCAAACGAATGCTGCCCCCCCCCCAAACCCCTTTTTCATCCGTGTTCTTCCCCTGCAATTTCCAATTAGTTGGCCCCCCATCCTCCTTCTTCCTCTGCTAGACATCTCAAGCTTAAGGAGTCGATTTCTATCATCTACCGTGCTTTTCCTCTACGACAAAGAGTAGCCCCTACACCGGTGAGACAGCGTCGTGTCGGAAGCGAAGCAATTCCAGGATTACGAACAAAGCCGGTCCCCTACCAGTGCGTTCTCTTCTTAAGAAGTGCCTCAGCTCACTTTGAACTTCCATATCGACATTCTAGGTAATTTCTCCGACCTATTTCATGTCCAATTTCAATTGTATCGTTGATTTGCGGGTTACGGTGTCGGTAATTTCAATACTGTTACTGAGTGGTCGTTGACTCCCTTCGTTTATTTTGTTAATTTCCGTTGGATTCTGATATGTATTGCATTTGTTTGGTGAATTTTTTGGACCAAATTAATGTAACTTTGTGTTTATGAGCTGCGTTGGTTGCTTAACAGCAACTGGGTTTCTGATATGTACATTAGCTGTTCGATGAAATGTATGTGAGAAAGCGTTCGATGAAATTGATCTGATCGATTGTTGCTGTGACTGACTGACTGATGCATTACAGAAATTCAGTGTTAATAATGTCCAAACACAAGACTGCGAAATTATTTTAGTAAGAATAATGCAATGTTTATGTTGTTCAGTGTCATGGATTGGATTGTCAATTTTGGTTGTGCTCCATACTAGCTTTTTTATTTGTTTTATTCTTTTTTTTCCGGGTCATCTGCGCCATACTAGCTTGTGTATTCTTGCTAAGTATCATCGCCAATCTCAGTAACAATTAGGTAATTAACTTATAAAAAAAAACGCAATTAGCTAATTACTGAAATTGAATCCTCTTCCACTTGATTCTATCATTCCGTACCTCTTAAAGTTTTGACAACTTATGATATGCACCGCAAAAAGAAAAATTAAATACTTAGATAAATTTTGAATAACCAGCATATACACTTGTAAAATAGACAACAAAACATAGTCATCCCATTCATGTGGCCAAATCCACAAACCCCTCATGTTTGCATCCTAGGTTTTTTCTTGGGTCAATCTTTGCTGCATGGGCTGCATTAGGCGGGCTTTTTCATTCAGTGATTGCTATGCATATAGCTGTACGATATTAATCTCTTCATTAATATGGAATCTTTTTTCCAAGTAATATTTTATATGTTTTACAGCAAATATTTACAAAAAATAGAAAATTACAAAAGCCCGCACAACGCGAGGACTACATAAATAGTTATTAGCTTGTATTTTGGAGTATTCCAATTTCAGTTCGCGTGTTGTATGAGCAGTATAGTCTGACCTGTGTTTCATAATGGTAGTTACGTGCGTGGCTTTGTAAGTTTTTGCTGCAGCATTTAGCATGAGATGGCCCCCAAGGGTGATGGAATACTTGAGTGGACAGATGCATTGGAGAGTGCTTTCATTGACGTGTTGCTCGAGAAGTTCACAAGGACGCATACTACATCTTGGAAAGGAAAGGATTGGCAACAAATGAATAAGGAGCTGGAAGAGCAATTTCCAGGCACCACTCTCGGCATCAAGAAGTTGCAGCAGAAGCTTCGAAGGCTGCGGACCCAATACACGCAGTTCACTGAGCTTGTTTCGCACACTGGTGTCGGTTGGGATGAGACAACCAACACGGTGAAGGCAAGTGCTCATGTGTGGGACAAATTTATTAAGGTATAGTAATAATAACCTGCCTTACTGATGATTTCCAATTTGTATGTTTTTACTGTAAGTCGTTACTGTGCAACTGTTCATTTTTATTTACATGCAGAAGAACAGTGGGTACAAGAGTTTCCAAGCAAAAGGCTTCAAGCATTACAACTCATTAAATGAGTTGTTCAGATCTAAGACAGCAACAGGTGCGTTACGAATGTCGTCTGCTGAACCACCAAAGAGCCCAGAAACTTATGCACGCATGGAAGAAGAATTCCTAGCAGCAGCGGCAAATCGGGGAAAAGAACCAGTCAATCTTGAAGAGGGCTCCGGCGATAGTGATGACCCGGTCCATGAGGTTGCCGAACCTGTTGTTACAGCGTCCCGTCGGCAAGTGCGTAGAAGGAGTTCCAACGCTGACTCCCGATTGCAAGAGTGCCTCGACATGTTGAAGTGCAATATGAGCAGGAGGGAGAAGGAGAGAATTTGTACCCCTCCGACATCGAAGAGAAGTAAATCTGTGACGAGCCCTCCAAAACCAGCTCCGGGTTCTATCGAAGAGTCGATGGCTGTACTGAATGTTTTGCGTCCACAACTGTCCATTGAAGAGTACCTCGTGGCCAGTGATTGTCTAGCAAAGGATGAGCAGACAAGGCGTATGTTCATGTGCTTGCTCGATGATACAAGGCTTCCATGGGTTCGTCGCCTTGTTGCCCCTTGAGTGGGCATGATGCATCCTCAACTCTATCGTAATTTCGTATCGTTTAAATGCTATGACATTAAATAAACACTTCCCTTTTATATTTGTTGTGTGTGCAAGTACGTTGCTTTGATTGTTTACCTTGGTTATATGTGAATGCTGTGCTATTTGTCTATTTTGTTTGTGCATAATTTCTTGCATTCGTATACAGTGGTTGAAACTTGATTCGTTTCACCGTAAAAATCCAACTTACGTAGTTGATGCCATTTTGTTTCTCACTATAGTCTGCTGAGCAAAAAGGAAGGCACGATGCCAAGACATGGTAATTCACGACGAAATGAAACTCAACCAAGTGATGAAGAAGATTACGACAATGAGCTTATGTGGATTTATCTTGCGCTTGAGAATGCAGCGGCCGAACAACATGTCCCACGCAACATTCCTTGTAGAACCTCAACGCTACAAGGTAGACATTACATAGAGGAAGTTCTTGCCAATGACACAAGGTGTTTCGAGAATTTCAGGATGCACCCTCACGTATTTCATAACTTGTGCGATACGTTAAGGGCAAACTGTGGAATCAGAAATACCAGGAAAGGTACAACCG
The DNA here is from genome assembly GCF_007655135.1 of Punica granatum. Classification (NCBI taxonomy): domain Eukaryota; kingdom Viridiplantae; phylum Streptophyta; class Magnoliopsida; order Myrtales; family Lythraceae; genus Punica; species Punica granatum. The sequence goes on from NC_045128.1 coordinate 12,795,040, forward strand.
TCGAGGAAATGGTCGGCATGTTCTTAATGGTTGTTGGACATAGTACGCGATTGTCTGTGGTTGCCGAACGCTTTCAGCATTCTAAGGAGACGGTGTCACGGCTCATCAAGGTAATAGTTAGAGGAATTCATTCATTGTCACCAACATACATAAGACGGAGGAACGTTGACGTGCAGCCTGAAATTCAGAGATGCCGAAAATGGTACCCATTCTTTAAGGTATGAGCAGTAGAATGAGATATTAATTTGGCAGTTAAGTTTTCCAATTAATTTGTAATTCGTATTCTTTCCATTATTCTCGTAGAATTGCATTGGAGCAATCGATGGAACACACGTGTCGGCTACTGTTCCTTCATCGGTGAGAGGCGCGTATCGCGATCGAAATAACGAGATTACGCAAAATGTTCTCGCCGCTTGTTCGCATGACATGATGTTCACACATGTCGTGACTGGATGGGAGGGTTCGGCTCATGACTCGAGAATTTTGTCCGATTCTGCTACATTGCAAACATTCCCCGCTCCATATGGTGGTAAGTTCTTACTCATATCGCATGTTTTGTTGTCAATCGCGTATGTATTTCCATAATTACATTTTACAACTCTTATATATTAGATCAATATTTATAATATTACAGAACAATATTATGTTGTTGATGCTGGATACCCCAATATTCCCGGTTATATGGCTCCTTACAAAGGGCAGAGGTACCATCGCAGTGACTTTAATGACGACACACCACCAACGACGGAGAAAGAGTTATTCAATCAGCGGCACGCATCCGTTCGTAATGTTATCGAGCGGTGTTTTGGGGTGCTGAAGAGCAGATTTGCCATACTGCGGTCAATGCCAAATTACGGCCTGGTTTGCCAAGGACAAATTACTCTTGCATGCTTCGTATTGCATAATTTCATTCGGCTTAATAATTATCACGACAGATTATTCGCAGAGCATGGAAATGCATGGCAATATTACGATGAATTCCGAAATCCTCCTCATCTAATTGGAGATCGGGTTGACGTAAACATGAGAAGCAGGGAAATGGATGCACTACGTAACCGTATTGCAGATGCAATATGGCAAGCGGAAACAAGATGAAGTCGGTAATAAATAAAATGAATGGATGTAGTAGATAATTGTGTATAATGAGATTGTGTGTTTGAATAAGATATGGGCCCCACCAGTTTGACTTTTTAAATGTGTATTTTGTTGTGTAGTGTAGAGTTAAAGTTAAAGTTAAAATCATGGTGATTTTAACTCGCTAACCAAACGGGCCCTTATATTCCGAGATGGATAACTGAGTCTGCAATGCCATAAATCCGTGGAACCTTCCTGGATTGCTCAAAAAGTCACATCACACGACAATCCATGTCTACAAACAATTGTGCAATTGATATCAAATTGCAATTAAATAGATTTTTACTAAACTGAGACGTTTTACAAAATTTAAGTTTTTTTGTGTAATTTGCCCAATATTTTATAATAAAATTACGATTATATTAAAATGGATTTTCATATATTTATGGGCAAATTACAAAAAAAAACCCAAATTTTGTAAAAAGTCTCAGTTTTGTCATAAATTTTGTTTTGTGACAAAAAAACTATAAGTTTTCTAAAATGTCTCAAAAATGACATCCATTATAACTTCCGTCAATTTTTGCCTACGTGTGACCTACGTGGACTGTTAAAGGGACCCACCATCAGCAGCAAAAATTGACGGAAGTTATAACGGAGGTCATTTTTGAGACATTTTAGAAAATTTATGGTTTTTTCTGTTACAAAACAAAATTTAGGACAAAATTGAGACATTTTACAAAACTTAATTTTTTTTTGTAATTTACCCTATATTTATTTTCTTTCAATATTCTATTAAAGTTTTGCATTTAATGCATTGTAAAATATAGAATTTATATTTTCCTTACAAATTGTATTTATTAAGGCATCGACCTTGCTAACTCTACATTATTTAAACATTTATTTATAACCCTATTTATTATCTTCTCGTCAAGTTTATATATATATATATATATATATACAAATGACATCATACGCAACCTTAGCCTATATTAAATTAGTGAAGAATGAAAACATGAAGCGATTGCTATTAGAGTGTTATTCCTTGTCATATCTTGAGTTATTATCAATCCCATAATCTTTTTTTCTGTCTTTACTTTTTTAGCAATATGTTATTATTATTTAATCTTTCATTGTACTTTTTTTAAACAATGTCATATAATTAATAAATTTATAAGACAACTAATTAATCATATAAAATGTATACAACATAATAACAAATTTCTATATAATTATTAGTATTTAATTAGAATACATGCACTCTTATGAGATATGCTTCACGTGCAATGTACATGCCTTCTCATTAGTTCTCCATAAGTGCACCAAAATGTTCCATTTCTCCCTTGGAAACAAAAAGTAGTGCAGGTCATTCCCTTTCCCAGATAGAGGAAGTCAAGAACTAGGCAACAACAATAAACTAGTTATCATATGTGATAAGAACCTTCAAACCTAGCAACACAATATTCCATGCCAATTGACAAATTCTCGATTGATGTGACGACCCAAAATTTCAGTTGAATTTTTCCCATATTTCCTCAATATCAAAAGAGTTCTCATGTGCTGCTAGTCTAGTTCCTAGCTCATCCGAAAAATATATGTAGAGTATGAGCTGCATTTCAATGAGTACTATATTCCAAAACAAAATGAATTATTATTAAATAAATATTTAATTTTTAACAACCAATTATGCAAATAAACACTACAATCACATCCAATCCAACTATTTGCTCACTCGCACACATACGTGGTATACATTATATATATATATATACCTATTTAAAAAATAAATTTTATCGAATATAGTAACTAAATTTAAGTCATACTAACAAATACATACAACTCTCTTCCAACCATTCCTCTAATATCCATTATCACATAAACATCAAATATCCATTAATTAGCGTTTTATAGCAAGTCACAACACAATCACTTAACATATCAAACTCTAGCAACAATACGGCTTTCACAAAACAACTTCAGACAGCCTCAACAATCATCACATCTATAGCAATCACAACAATCATCACAGACAAATAATACACAACACAACCAATCAATATAGTCATAGGATTGCATTTCCTCGCAACAGAGTTATGACGGTACCGTGACCCCGCACATCTCAAATAAATTATTCACATATCCTCATAATCATATCTCATAAGCGGGAGCCGCTTATTAACCTCTGGCGGTAAGAGTTAACCTCAGTTTATATTCTGCCGGGTCTAGCGACCAATCGGGCCCCTTTTTCTATTCTGTTGGGTCCAGCTGCCGATCATGCCCCCATTTATGTTCCGCTGGGTCCAGCGGCCGATTTGGCCCATTTTGTAATCCGTCGGGTCCAGCGATCCCATGGCTATAGTTAAACAACTATCACAAGCACAATTAACTACAACCATGCCATCTCATATCATATACCCACATCAAATTCTTATTCCCAAATTATCATAATATTTCATTTAATAATAACATCCATACAATTCATGTCCCATATAATGATGTCAGAATCCATCACTTATCTTATATCCGCATAAATCAATTTATACACTCCATATAATTATTACCAGCTAAAACTCTTGTAATAATCACAATAATTACATAACCTCAAACAGACAACTCCAACACAAACAGAAAACGTCTCTCAAATCCTTTTATTATAATCAATCCTATTAATCACAATGGAATAAGGTACAATGGAATAGCGTACTATATATATATATATATATATATCAATATATATATCATTTCACAATGGAATAAGGTACTCACTGACAATTCCCAAAAGAATAGTTCATTGGCTCGAGCCTTCGGAATCCAAATATTAGATCTCCTCGATCCCTATTCATTACAATCATAAAATATCACATAATATGCAAAATAATGTCACAATATACATGTTAATTCTGTCAAACTACTGTTCCCACTTTACATAAAACAGAGTAATACTTTAATGAACAAGTCCTTCATTAATCTACTAATGAGAACATTGAAAATAAAACTTCCTCTACCCCCATGATCAAACTTTCACCTAAACAATCACGATCAATAGAAATTGTTAAGTATAAATTATGCACATAAATTCGAATAATTTGTCAGAACCCCATAAACTCCATCAAATTCTTCTAATCGAATTCCTTCAACTCAAGACACGACTGAATTCTATCTAACAAGAGAAACTCTAGCTTCGCTAAACTCATTAGACACCCGTGCTTAAACGAAAAAAAAAACCCCACTTACTTCAACCAACTAATCCAAATCATATAAGGAAGAATACAATTAAATATATAAACTCAATCCCTTCATCAAAACTATACAACTTTTGTCTCTTCTCATTTCTTCTCCTCTTGCTCAAGAGACATGCAAAACAAAGAAAGAGAAACAAAAGAATCGAGCAATATAAATATAAGAACAACGGAACGAGTTTAAGCTAAACTCAACAAAAATGAGTTCCAAGATCCTCAAATCAACTCTAATCCCAATTCAAATGCCCCTTATTTCGACTATGGAATACCCAAAATGACATGAACAACTAGGGAAAATGACCTCAAAGCATATGGGAATGAAGACAACTTACCATATGCCATGAAGGTGACCGAAACGAGCCTCTATGAGCCTCACTCATGACTGGACAGCATGCAAAGTTATTTAAATCGATCTTACGGAGACCCAAATATAAGTAATCAAACATCCAAAAACATCTACAATTTATTTTAGTCTATGCTCCAAATCGAGATTAACCAAACAAAAGATCAATCAACTAAACAAGCACCCAAAACTCAACCTGAGACTAAGCAAATATCATTCTTTCTCTATCAGTCAATTCAGCCACATATTCAGGCATGTATACAAGTCATCAAGATCGGGTTCAAACATCCCAAATAGAACAAAAATCACCAGGCAAATTTAGTCCACAACATGAACTCATCTCCAAATCATCTAAACTAGGCTAAGCATACTCGAATTGATCAAATAATCTTCACCCTATCCAGCCATTGAAAAAAAAATCATGTTAAAGTACTTTAACATCCCAAGCTTAGCCTCAAGCCATCAAAACCTCGTTAAAGCATCCTAAATCGAGTATGAAAAGACCATTTAACTCATTTCATATCCTAAGCACGTCTCCTATCATCGTACACAAACAAAAACTCATAAAACCGGTCAAGGAATCACCATACAACTTAGCCACATACTTAAACGCAGTAGTGAGTCATCTAAATTAAGCCAAACCTCCCTAAACCAATCCAAGAACCATCTTGCAACTCAGCTATTTTTTCCCATACGACTTCCTATCATCAAAACCAGTCAAATTCTTCCTAAATCAAACAAGTAATGGGCATGTAACTCAGTCCATAATTTGAATCTGAATTCTAGCAATCAAAATCAAGTACATGAAAAAGTTAATTAGCTACACACCCAACACATGCAGCCTATTTGAGTGAAATCAATCTTCCCTTCAACCTATCCTTCCTCTTCTTCTTCTCCACTGAGTTCACTCAGCTCGGTTCTCTTTCTCCTCCATAAGCTCCACCGAGCCTTCTCTGTCGTTTTCATTTCCTTTCTCTCTCTCTCTCACTTGTGCTCTGCTTCTTCTCGTGTCTTCCCCAGCCCACCAACAGAACAAAGAAGAAAAGAAAGAAAGAAAAAGAAAAAGAAAGAAGGAAATGGTAGTGGAATGGGTGAGGGGAAGAGTGGCCACGTGGGGCCCTTTCTAATCTTTTTTTTTGAGCATTCTATATATAATGTATTATACATATAAAAGCATATGTATGTATACGTGTATGTATACATATTTGGAAAAAGTAAATATTGGGTCTCAAAATTGAACTGAAGACATTCTAACCGATTTAATCAGTTGGGAAGTGTTCAATGGTCGCCATTAGCTTACATATTATTCCCTATCCCAAATAGAAGTAAAAAACCAGGCAACAATAGTAAACTGATTATCAAATTGAATAAGAACCCAAAAACCTAGAAACACAATATCCCATCATGCTTTTTTTCCACGAGCTTTAAGGTACCATACGCAATTGACAAATTCTTAATCGTAGTGAAAGACATTCTAGCCCATTAAATCAATTGGCAAGTTTTCAATGGTATTATCCATTCAGTCATTTTCCACCGTTTCTTATAATAAGTCCTTTTAGCTCAAAATGTTCAACATTACATATATCACCACCCTTTGATTAGTATGTCAGATGGCAAGCGAAGAAATTAATCAAATTTAAAGAAATGAGTAGATAGCTAGGGGACTCGCAGTATGAAAAGAGAAAACCCAATATGTCAAACCGCCTCGTCCATTACTAAACCAAAAAATTTGAGATTAAGATCTTTCTTAGGCCCTCGTAGACTTGAGGGAGCCACTCCTGAGGAAACCCACGGGTATGTTTCATCCTCAAGGTCGATGTCTAACAGATCAAGGTCCTTCTCAATCCCAATGAAGAAAAACTTGAGGTGGGCTCCGACCCCACATTGGCCCAAAATGTAAGATGTGATGGTGGACATAAAGAGGGCTGGGGAGTGGCCGGAGGAGTAGAAGAGTTTGACGACTTGAAGTGGCAGGAGAGGGAATTAAAGGAGCGGTAGACGAGGCAGGAAAGGGCGAGTTCAACAGAGTCGATGCATCGGCTGAGGATGTTGAGGACCAGATTTTCTGGAAGTTCAAAGTGAATTCGTTCGTGAGCAAGTTCGCTGAAGATATTACGTTAGTGAAATGCATTGTCAAAGGGGCATCGGCCCTCGCAATCAGGTAGCGACCACCAACAAGTCTTGTGATGATCATTTTCAGCTTACGATCTTCCTTCTAAACGTCTATTACTCTTTGATATACTGATTTCTCTGTAGTCTTGGCATGCAAACCATATGATGATATAAATTTTCTCATTGCTTGAATTCTTATCCTCATAGCAGCAAGTGAACCATATGACTTCCTACTCAGCACATCCGCAACAACATTGGCCTTCCCAGATGTTAGTTCAAGTAGAAATCATAATCTTCTAAGTATTCAATCCACCGCCTCTGTCGCATGTTTAACTCCTTTTGGGTGAATAGGTACTTCAAGCTCTTGTGATTAGAATATATCTCAAATCACACACCATACAGATAGCATCTCCAAATCTTTAATGCAAAAACAATAGCTACCAACTCCAAGTCATGCACAAGATAATTGATCTAATGAGCTTTCAATTATTTAGACCCATACGCCACTACCTTGCCATTTTGCATGAGGACACATCTAAGGCCCGAAGTAGAGGCATCGGCACAAATCACTTATTTTTCATTGCCATTAAGAATGGTGAGCACCGGCGCTGAAGTGAGCCTCTTCTTGAGTTCTTGAAATGCTTCATCACATGAAGAATCCCAAACAAATGGAACCATTTTTCTTGTTAACTTACTAAGAGGTGAAGAAATCCTAAAGAAGCTCTCAATAAATCTTTTGTAGTTTCCGACCAAACCAAGAAGCTTCAAACTTCTGAGATGTTCCGTGGCCTATCCCATGACAATACTGCATCAACTTTCACTGAGTCTACTGAGAGACCTTTCTCTGAAATAATATGCCCCAGCAACTTCACTTCAGTGGTCTAGAACTCATACTTCAATCTCTTTGCAAAAAGATGGTATTCACGCAAAGTTTACAATACTCTACAAAAATGCTCCTTGTGCTCTTCCTCAATCTTATAATATACAAATACATCATCAATGAAGACAATCACAAATTGATCAAAGTAGGGACGTAATAGACAGTTCATGAGATCCGTAAAAGTCGTTGGAGCATTAGTCAATTCAAGTGGCATAACCAAAAACTCGTAGTGTCCATATCGAGTACGAAAAGTTATTCTGGGCACATCTTCTTCTCTAATCCTTAATTGGTGATAACCGAAATAGGGATCTATCTTCAAAAAGTAACTAAACCCCCCTAATTGATCAAACAACTCATCAATCCTGGGGAAAGGATATTTATTCTTAATGGTCAATTGGTTCAACTTCTTATAATCAGCACACAACCTAAGTGACCCGTCATGTTTCTTGATAAATAAAACTAGTGCACTCCAAGGAGAACTAGGCCTAATGAACCAAGACTAAGCAATTCATCTAATTGTTTTCTCAACTCTTTCAATTCTGCAGGGGCCATACGATATGGTGAAATGGACACAGGGGCCACCCCAGGCACTAAATCAATTCAAAATTCAATTTCCTTATGAGGTGGCAACCCGGGAAGTTCATTTGAAAATACATCAGGGAACTCAGTAACCACTAGTGTTTGCACATCCCGTTTTATCCTATCCTCAGAATCCTTTAAAGTTGCAAGAATATCACTCACAAACACGCTTAGTGTTACAATCCAAGACTACTCAAAACTTGACCAACCAATCCATGCCTAAGATTATATCATATCCTAGCAATGACATTATGATCAAGTCAACATGCAGCACATGATCATGAACTCTGAGAATGCAATTTTAGCATATTTTATCTGCCACAACCTCATCTCCCGTAGGGGTAGATATAGATAATAGATGCAACAATGGCTCGAACTTCAAATTCATATGAGCGATTTCAACAAAGATAGATGAATGCGAAGATCCAAAGTCAAATAAAGCATGCACCCAAGAGCTATATAGTAGAATCATACTAGCCACAATGGTGCATTAGCTTCGATCTCCTCTCCCACTGACTCTACAACAAACGTCTGACCGGTTTGGTTTGTTTCGTTGGCTACACCATTTCCTTTGTTGAATTGAGAATGAATTGAGAGAGAAACTAGAGTAGATCGACAAGGGGGGTGATTAAAAGACATATCGATTCGGTGGCGGAGGTGAAGGACTTGTCATGGCACTGGATGGATGAGATGTTGAGGGCATTTATCCTGGGTCCTACCTCTATCTCCAAAAGAGGCTGACGAAGCTGACCTAGGACATTCTCTAGGGATATGACCTCTCTTACCATAACCATAGCACACAACATTCCAAGGAGTTGTCTATTGTATATTATGGATCAAGAGTAGAGAAGATAATATCTTGCCTCATTTTGAAGAAAACCCCTGAACATGAACTCCTGGCCTTGAAGACTGGAAACGCTTTTGATCACCGAACTTATTACGAATAGCTTAGGCATCTTCCAATTCTTGCTCAACCTCTATAGCCTTTTCCACAGCTTCTGAAAAGGTATGTAGCCTTAAAGATACAATCCGAGTACGGATATTCAGTCGTAATCCTCAAATGAATCGCCTAGATTGCTCTTCCTCTGTGGGCATTATGAATTCTCTGTATCTAAAAAGCTCATTAAACAATGCCTCATATCCCACAACTGTCTCGTCTAATTGCTTCAAGTTGATGAACTCCCCTAGCTTTGTACTTTTAGCCGCTTCTCAAATATATTGAGAACAGATTAACCTCTCAGAATCTTCGCATGACATGTCCTCATGGTCGGCAGTTCATTCCCTCATGGAATCCCACCAGTGCCCAATATTTCCCAATTACAAACAAGAGGCTATCCAAACTTGATACTCGGCCGATATCTCGAATGCATTCATGAGCTGTCTAATTTGTATAAGCCAAAAGTCAACAACAACAATACTAGGTTCACCTTTAAAAATAGGGATATCCATCTTCTTAAACTCTCTAAGTACCTTTTAGTGGGATTCCACCCCAGTAGGTTCGAGGGCATTTTCTTGGTTCACATTAGCAGGAGGGTAGATATTGGCTCGTCCAACTCGAGAAGGTAATGATACGGTGTACCTATGTGGTGGCATCTACAATCCAAAATGAAACTATTAAAATCTAAACACCTAGGAACCCCTAATCAATGAGTTGTAACATACAATATCGGGCTCTGGTACCAAGTTGTCACACCCCAAATTGGGAGTCATCGGCCATGTTATATACAGGGTTAATATATATAGCATAAAACCATAACAAGGAAAATAAGATTGATCATAATTGGAAGTCTCACAAAAACTGCCTCTTGACTATTTTATAAAAAATGTACATAGATCCTTTGTTCAACATCTTTTATACAAGAAAGCCCAAACTAGAGTGCGTATCAACTTTATACAATATTTACAAGAACCCAAGATAGTTGTATGCTACAACCATGATGGTGACTAGAAAAAATGATATGAAATGTAACTACACAATCTCCTTAATGATCACCTTGAGAAGTCGAACCGGCGATCTTTCAAAAGGTTTTCTACAGCTTCCTATGCCTGAGAGTCCCACACCAACTCCTCTTTCTCAACTCGATCTCCTGAAATGTTGGATTTGGGTGAGCGAAAAGCCAGTATGTTTAAACTAAAATGCTCATTCTATCCAATCATCTTGCAAGCCAAGAGTGATTCGAACATGTTAATTCAATACTTATAATAGCACGAAGAAAGCAGACAACACTTAAGCAATTTGTTTCCAACTAGTCAAAATCAACTAATCAATTATTGAATAACCACTCCACATTCATCAGTCTATTCATTTTGAAGTATATAAGAGAAGGAGTCATCATTTAAAGTAAGTAGGTTTCCAAACTCTTGAAGCTATTTACACCCACAACAAGAAGAGAAATCTTAGTATATATGAAATATATGCAACCACATCTTATTATGACATGTATTAACACCATTAATCCTTAAAACCATCACACACAGTGATATTAGCAACCCTTCGGAGGTTTAGAGTCGACATAAGACTCAAGGGCCCCATTCCATTGTCAATGTTCCCATCAAGTTAGTAGATTAATACTTCCTCAAACACAAAAGTATCCATAAATATTCATGGGAAATTCACAATCACTTAACTTATATCAATCAAATCAATAAAACTTCATGAATTCATATCAATAGAAGAAGCAATCCAGCAATATGATGAACATCATTATAGATCCCTCAACCAATATAAGCTTTAAGATATCAAGTCCAAGACTCTTAGATGGAATATGCACTTTAGAATAGACCTATCTTCTTGTTGAACTCTTCTAGCAGCTATGGCTTCTAGCCTACTTAAAGCTTCAAGCTTCAAATGGAGAACAGAGAGGAAGGCTTCTTGCTATCCTTTCTGGTTCTTAAGCTTATAAACCCCATAAGTAACTATAAATATGCTGAATTCATATGAGTCATTAGGCCAGGTGTCCACATATACCTCTCAAGCTGCTTCTTTTGAATTTGCTCTTATCTTAACTCTTTTTTCTTCCTGATACTTTTTAGCCCACTCATAATTCTTTTTTTTCGGTTACAATAGGAGGCTGCACAAGAAAATGGAAAGGAAATTTAAATAAAGGGGCATGGGTAGTCCACTAGTGAGAATCGAACCCCGAACATTTAGGTTATCAGGTGAGGGTGTTAGCTACTGCACTACACTCCATTTCTCAGCCCACTCATAATTCAAAAGTCTTCAAATAATTCACCAGTCCATGGAAATTCGTCCACCAGAAGAGGGGCTTCACTTTGGATCCAAAACACAACATACAAATCATCAGCCCAGCCCAAATATACCACATGGGCTTCTAAATGGCTCATAATCTAGCCTAATTACAGGCCCAACCAAAGTATACCATATGGATTTTTTAATGGATCACAACCCTGGCCCAATTATAGCCCAGCCCAATGAGAACATGGATCAATAAAGGTCAAATAAGTGAAAAAATAACCTTGTCAAGGATTATCTGAACATCTGGTAATTTCGTTTGCAATTTGATTCTTCTGTGTCAGTTGTTATAGGTTTCTATATCAAAGGACCAGCAGTCTGGAAGTTCCTTCTCTATTTTTCTTTCGATGAGAAATAGTCAAATTATATAAGCCTAAGTTTGCTAGAAGCAATTTTTTCTGATGGGGAGTTGATAAAACAGATGCCCATCCCTGCGGGACATGAACAGTAAAAATCAAGGTTTTATCTGACTACTCCATATATCTGTTTGGAAGATAACTTGGAACTTATGGCTCGTATTTTCAGTCAAATTCCTGAACGTCTATAGGATGCATTAATTTCGCTTGACAACAAAGCATTACAAATTAATTGCAAGGGTTGGCATGTTGACCTTAGCAATGCATTTCATACTTGTGTACTTGATGTTTATTAGTAGGGTATGCCTTTGTTTGTTATATGATGCTTTGATATCTGAACGTACTGTTCCTATTGAATGTATACAATGCTGACCCTGTGTTTCGTTCCCTTGACTTTCTCGGGCCCCTGCTGATAGAGTGAGACCGCGGTACCTCCAATATGCTGAAGTAGAGGAGGAGTGTGGCCTCACCAAAAGGGCCATGAGAGTCTACGATCAAGCCACTAAGGCCGTCCCCAGAGAGTGAGAAATTGGGCATGTATGAGATTTACATAGCGCCTGCAGCCCAGATGTTCGGTGTCCCCAAGACAAGGGAGATTTACCAACAGGCCATTGAATCGGGTCTTCCTGAAAAAGACGCGAAGGCCATGCGCTTGAAGTATGCTGAGCTAGAGAAAAACCTGGGAGAGATCGACTGGGCTCGTGGATTATATAAATATTCATATCTATTTGCGAATCCAAGGTTAGATGTTGAATTTTGGAGCAGATGGAGTGAATTCGAAGTGCAGCATGGAAACGGGGATACTTTCAGAGAAATGCTTCGGAAAGGTATGTGCGTCTGCCCCAGAAAGTCAGGCAGCTCCTGCTGTAGCCAGTAACAATGCTATCACGACCAAAGAAGTCAGAACGGCAGCAGGCTGCGTGAGCGGTGGATTATAGTCACAGATACTCTGAGGAGTGAAAGCGTCTGCTAATCACGAAGACATCGAACTACTGGAGGAGATCAAGTCAGAAGACGAGGTAGAAGAGAAGCTCGAGATTGCTTGGAAGGATGTCCCACTGGGTGTTTTTGAAGGTTTGATACGGAAAAGGAAAGGGGACTATTCTTCTGCTGCAGAAGAGAAGGATGGTCAAAGCAGCCTCGGTGCCACAGAGAAAATCGAACGTAGAAGCAAGGTGCCTAGATCAACGGGGGACGGGTAGTTTGGAACAAGTGCTAAAACCTGTAACCCGTCAATACGGGAATAGATTTTCTCCCATGACAACAGTGCTAAATGACACAAATTTTACGCGAAGATATGAACTAAAGGTTGGTAGAGATTCTCCTGAAAGTCCCAAGAACCCCAGGAACCCTCCCGTCAAAGATGACATTCCCAAGATTATCTTTTAATATATATAAAAGGAAGACGGAAACAGAGAGCCAAAGACAGTATTCATAAGTAGCAATATCTAAAATACATAATGTAAATTCAATGCCCTAAACATAATTGTATACCTTGGCATAATTGATTCCTTCGGGCTGTTGCCCAGTCCATGCTCAGTTGATGGCCTACCATACCCGCAATATAGCTGATACCATTGGAAGAGAAGTATTGTAATGGAATGCCTCCCAACTTCAGCCAAATTGGATTAGGGACCTGGAAAACAAATAGATTGCCTAGGTGATTAAAACGACCATCCCGAATTCTGGTGCGCCACCAAGAAATCGGCCCATCACACAACCATCCCATTTACAACCACTCCTTCAACAATTTCCGGACGAAAATATCTCAAATCTTTGATTCCCTCTTGGAAAAATCTTCCTCTAATCCTTCTTTTTCGCTGTTCCCAAATGCCAAAAGTGGGCTTCTAAGCCTTGTTATCCACCTTCAGTTCCTTGAGTGGAGCTCCAATCAACAGATCCTGACTTTGTCCTCGCTCCTTGGTCCGCGTAAACAGGGTATTGGCGCCCATCAAACTTATCTTAAGAGTATCATAGCAGCATGATCTCAAATTTAAAAGTGAACCACTCCTTCGCAAGAAACTTATTGGTACAATAACCATTACCCGAATGAGGGCTGGCATCTAGTACAGCAAACTGATACCGTAGCCCACACAAATAATTCCTCTAATAGACACTTCAGGTGGAATGGGGGCTTAGAAAGAGTCATACCGACCCGTCTCCCTTTTATAAGGGCATTATTCGTTATGTAGTACATTTCTACCAGGAAAAAAGGGTAGTACATTATTTTTCTGGAAGTTTTATGCTGAAAGCTTTAGAACATTCGCCTGCAGATCATGATCCCATCCCCAAGAGGCGCTAGAGAGATTTCGGCCCGCTGGTCTCCGACCACCTTTCTATTGAACTCAATCGAGGAGTTCCTCCACAACCTCTTGCCCCCCTCGGGCACTGCATTCTCGGGCAATGCTACTGTGCCTCCCCAGAGTGTATTATCGTAAATGATGATGCCTCCGACCTTCACCAACTTCATCAGTCTCTCGTGGTAGTTCAGGTAGTTGTTCTTATCGGCGTCCATGAACGCAAAGTCGAAACTGCCCTCATTCTCTTTCTACAAGCCAAAAGTGAACATACCCAGAGCCGTGACTGATTCAAACGTTCAAAAGGAGAAAGAATTGTACTAGGCTTGACTTACTGGAAAATCAAAGACCACATATATAATATATAACACATTCTTCCCATTCAAGTAAGTTCGTCATATATAACACATTCTTGATCCTGTGTGTGCCCTATTTGAGTTCGTATAGGTTATTGTAAGTAGATTATTTATCCAAGTTTTGGTTTGATGCTTTATAGAAATGATAATTTGTGCAGATGATTCCTATGACGGGGCAATCGTGAATTGGATTTCTAGTTATGATTTGAGATAAGTGAGACGAGAATCATGATTTTGAGACGTTTATTTATATTGCATCATGGCTTACATCTTCCAGGAGCTTGTCAAGAACTGGCAAAGCTTCAGCTTCTATGAAGTCGATCTTGTGAGCAACACCGGCTTTTTGCATGATAGGAAACCCAATCTCAAATGCCTCTCTATCAGGATCTATTGCCATGACCTACAAAACCAAATTTCAACACTGCAAAGTCCATAAACATATTATATGTATGTAACATGTGATAATGGAGAAGCGAGGAAAATAACCAAAAACATACGCGGCCATCATTAGGAATGTTGAGCGCGGTGAGCAGAAGAGAGTATCCCGTGAAAACGCCAAGCTCAATCGTCTTCTTTGCGTTCACGAGTTTCAGTAGCATTCCCATCAGCTGTCCCACGTCAGGTGTTGTCCCAAAGAATGCCCTGTTTAATTTGCCCGAATTGTTTGAGAAAATATTAGTTAAGTGATCATTCCTATCAATGAAGTGATGAGAAAAAACCAATGAAATTCATCGACCACTATCTATGTAATAATAAACTCATTCATCCATTTGCTGTAATTTCATTTGTGCTCCATATGATAAGATAAGATCATCCAAGAATATTGTTCAATAGTTTATTACAAAATTGATTTAGCTGTTTGCATCTTTATTTCAAAACTTTTTCCCTCACTTCTTGTTTCCTCTTTCCTCTTTCTCCCAAACAAATGCTGCGAGTCACCAATGAATTTGGAACCCTACATTAGAATCTTCTATATCACTTACCTTCCCCCCCCCCCCCCCCCCCCCCTAATTAGTCTTCGCAAATATTGAGAAGAAAAAATAGTATATATATTGAATTTTCATATCCCTCTGAAAAGATCCCGTTTATCCAAGTAGAAACCTGGACTTGAGAAAAGAGGTCCAATGCCATGACATTCATTCTAATTAATTTGGAACCAAGTAATTTTAATTTTATATTCAATTGGACTGATCAAGCTTGACATGCCTCTTTGTTTCTCATTTGTCTATTGTAAAAAAGATGCAAAAGATGTTGAGGAGACTGTCTATTTTATGTCAAATGATGACAAGGGAGAAATTATTATTAACTTTATTATTATTATTATTATTAGTAGGGAAAATTTTAGGACATATCACAATTTGAAGATTAGTATCACAGTACATCATATTTCGAAAAATTAAAATGGTGCATCAAGAAAATTTTAAAAATTTTCACTGTGCATCATATCATTATTATTCCATCCAAAATGGGATTGAATGGTGACGTTACAATATTTTCAGGGTCATTATTGCACAAAATAAAACTTGAGGGTCTTAAATCAAATAAAATGAAAAATGTAAAAGGAAAAAAAAAAACAAAGGGGCTGATCGGGGACCCTGCTGGCCATCGGGCACCGGCGACCCCAATCAAGGGGTCGACTCGCGGCGGGGGAGCCCCCGACCCTCCCAATTTGGGGGGATCCAACTGGTCACCGGCCGACTCAGACCTAGCCGGCGACCCCAATCGGGGCGTCGATTGCCGGCGGGGGTGTCGGGTGGCCGGCGGTGGCCTTCGAATAGCCCCTTCGCTTTTTTTTTTTTTTTTACATTTTTAATTTTATTTTGTTTAAATCCCTCAAGTTTTATTTTGTGCAATAATATCCCTGAAAATATTGTAACGTCACCAATCAATCCCATTTTGGACGGAAGAGTAACGATATGATGCACGGTGAAAATTTTCAAAATTTTCTTGATGCACCATGTTAATTTTTCGAAATATGATGCATTGTGATACTTGTCTTCAAACTGTGATATACGGTGTCATTTTCCCTTATTATTATTATTTTTCTGGGATGCAAAGAGAAATGAGGATAGCATATAGAGAATCCGTACAGCGGGTGACTTGCAGTGGCATTCCTCAGCTCTTTGAGTGGCTCTGCTTCGCGTGGATACACTGCTGTGTCCAATATATACTGCACAAAATTTACATATTAGGCACCAAAATTAGTTTGCTTCATGAACAAAATCTAACAAAAACTAACAATAGTTTTCCCAGGAGTAATAGTCACGTCCTGTAACTTCCTTTTTTTTTCGATTGTTTTCTGGAAATCATTTGAGCAATCTCTAGTTGGCCGGACAAATTTCCAGGACTGTGATGGATAGATATATATACCTCATACAATCCCTTACTCTGCAGAAGTACGGCGTTCGGCGTCATTCCCTTGCTTCCCATTGTTTCTCTTCCACAGCCACGGTGCTATCACTGAGAAAATGAAAGATCAAGGTGAAAACCAGGGAGTAGATTAGCGAATCCATCATAAAAGGAAATTGAAAGATATATAATTTGTACGAAAAACGATAGCATATAGGTGAAAACATATGTGCCGGCTACGACTTTTTCTGCAAAATTTTCTTGTAAATTGGAAGAGTATGAGCCATTAAATAAAGCTTGTCATATTTGGCATGGGCTTCACCATTACCATAACTACCATGTGTTGCCAAAGAATCGACAATGACCTACAACTTAGCCGATCCGAATTTTTGGAGAAATCTAGGTATAAGTATTTGATGTTTATGGAGTGATCGATAGCTTTGCAAATAATAATGTCAAATATAAGCCTAGAAATTATATAGATTAATGGGACGTACAAATGAAATGAAGACAGTGAATGCTACCGGGACTTAAACGTCAGGAAGTGCGTGGAGAAAAAACACAGGGCAAGTTCAAAACATACATCTAGCGATTAGTGGACTTAACGGTGGTCTAGACAAGCCTAGTCTCAAAAGCAATGTGAATTCAACTCCTATACTGATCCAGAATAAGAAAAGTACCTCTCTTCGGGAGTACACGCAACTCACCACTCGAAGAGACGATATTTAATTCGCAACGATAAATAAAATTCCATAAGATAAGTACCCACCAAGTAGTATGTTCGTATACGCGGCTGCCTATCTGGCTGTCCGAATATATGGAAGTGAAAGGCTCTATTTATAGAGCTTTGCGACAAATTTTCACTAGTTGTGGGTTGGACTTTTTAAGAGACTAGTGCTTGTGTTTACCTAAAAAGAGACTGGCGGTTGTATAGTTTAGACGACCATTCATTCATTTTTCTTTTCTATATTACCACATTTCCTATTTATTGAATTATTTCATTAATTTATCTTTAATTACTTTTATTTGGTCATTTTTAAGTAAGATGGTCTCATGATTTGATTTATTGTTTAAGGAAAACAATGTCAAATCTTGAACAACAATTGATATTGTTTAATGTTTAGCTCCTATATATTTTTTATTCTTATTAGTTATTTCTGATTTTTTTTAACGACCCTGCCCCATAGGTTGATTCATTCTATTATTTCTGTCAGTCCCATAATTGAATGAATTACTGGATGATGACCTGCGCAATGTGCACATCGGAAAAAAAACTAAAACAAAATTAATAAATGTATAAAAATGATGATGTGGCAACATGAAGGAGCTCAATTTAAGCTTTTAAAAACACGAGGGCGTGAGAGTCAGTTTAGGACCTTGTTATTAAATGGATATATATATATATATAGACTATAATATTCCATTCCTTATTTGGTGCTATTTTTATGAGTCGAGTCTTTTTCTTTAGCTCGGTGGAACGAATTTTCCTTCAAGAACCTTGAACAACACTCATGCTATTATTTTAATTATGTTTTATAAAAGTATCGTATATTTTCTTTTAATTTCTTAAATATATACAAATATATATATATATATATATATATATTTCATCTTTGCAGTTAAGCATGTTTTTAAATTATACTCTTCCATATTTTTTAATTCTACTCTAAAATCACCATCTTGCTCTCAATACAATCACATTTCAGTCTATGATGAGAATTCTCTTCCATTATGTTTCATTCTTGTGCACCAAACATGATTGGAGCTTGACGCAACTGCGTACTTGGAATGCATACCTACTTACTCTTAGATCGCTTCAGTTTGTCTGTAGCGATCAACTTGGCAGCAGGTTATGCCATAGTCCTGTTGCTGCATCATGTGCTAGGGGCCAACTTTGTGTCGTCGATGAGTGGACCAAGTGATATATCACATCAATGTGCTATTATCTACAGATGCTATACGGTCGACCTGTCATGTATCTAATGCATCTGACCATATCGCAAAGTATACCATACTCATCCTGCTTTAGCTTTGGCTATTCAAAGAATCTCTTCATTTGCCCATTTCATTGCCCGAGTTGCTCGCAAATCCATAACAGTATTCAGGAACACTATAAGTAAATCTACTATCAATAATAAGCCCAGAACACTTAGCTCGATTGCGACATCAGAGAGCTGAATAAGGACAAGAATAGCACAGAAGGGGAAAACAGATTTAGCTCCCACAGGGGCAGCAACCTTTCAATCCCCAGGATGTCGTCAGTCTTGGGGGTTGGAGTGAGGAGTTGGGCTGAGGGAACAACCACCGACCTGCCAGGAGACCACCAAACAATCAGAAGTGAACTGCAGAATCAAAACTTATCTTGAGTGAGGCATGGTCTTAGTGTAGTAGTACAAGACGCCGATTCAAAAATAATATGTCCTAAATTCAATTTTCATTACTGGAATAACTTTAGCAAGTTTATTATTCTTCCATCTCAAATCATCATTGTGAGGTAGAGTTATTTAATTTTTAACTTTGAGTAAGCGCGAGTAATATTCACAACCACGTAAAGTAGTAACTTGGGTTTCAATGGATTAATTAGGTTCACACATCTTTATATATCATTTAATTAATTGGTGTTTTGCATGAATATGTCAGTGACACTCATCCAATGCTTTTTGGAAACCGATAGAGCGCCACCCCCAATCGATTTTCCGGTTAATAAAAAAAATCAAAATTTTCATATATTAACGATTTTAGTATGAATTTTTTTAATATAAAAGTCACAAATTATCGATTTGATAATAATATTAGCATTGAGTCAATATCCTCATTAATTTTAATTGGAATTGCTGAAGTATAGCTGATGGTGTCACGTGACTAAAGGTGATTGACCAAGTGGATCCAAAATTTTTAAATAAAAACTATTCTGAAAATTTTAAAAAAATGATAAAAAAGAAAACCTAAAGCAGGAAGAAGGGAGGTGGCCGGTGGTGGGGCCTCGTTGCTGATCACAATTCCAATTGGGGTCGTCGACGACCTCTTTTGTCTTCGGCAACAGCAGGGGGAGCGCTACCGGCGTTGAGGCCCCATCGATCAGAATCAAAGAACCCACGAGGTTGTATAGTTTAGACGACCATTCATTCATTTTTCTTTTCTATATTACCACATTTCCTATTTATTGAATTATTTCATTAATTTATCTTTAATTAATTTTATTCAGTCTTTTTTAAAGTAAGATGACATATTGTCCCCTGATTTGATATATTGTTTAAGGAAAACAATGTCAAATCTCGAACAACAATTGATATTGTTTAATGTTTATCTCCTATATATTTTTTGTTCTTATTAGTTATTTCTGATTTTCTTTAACGGCCCTGCCCATGGATTGATTCATTTTATTATTTATGTCTGTCCCATAATTGAATGAATTACAATGACCTGCGCAATGTGCAGATTGGAAAAAAACTGATTTTTTTTAATAAATGTATAAAAAATTTAATTAAATGATGATATGACAACACGATAGAGTTCGATTTAAGCTTTTAAGAACACGAGGGCGTGAGCGGTCAATTCAAGATCTTGTTATTATATGAATATATATAGATATAGACTATAATATTCCATTCCTTAATTAGTGCTATTTTTATGAGTCGAGTCTTTTTCTTTAGCTCGGTGGAATGAATTTTCCTTCAAGAACCTTAAATAACACTCATGCTATTATTTTAATTATTTTTTTATAAAAATATAGTTTCTTATATATATTTCATCTTTGCAGTTAAGCATGTTTTTAAATTACACTCTTCCATATTTTTTAATTCTACCCTAAAATTACGATTTTGCTCTCAATACAATCACATTCAGTCTATGATGAGATACATTCTCTTCCATTATGTTTCATTCTTGTGCACACGGAGCTCGACGCGACTGTGTACTTGGAATGCATCCCTACTTACTCTTAGATTGCTCCAGCTTTTCTGTAGCGATTAACTTGACAGCAGGTTATATCATTGTCCTGTTGCTGCATCATGTGCTAGGTGCTAACTTTGTGTCGTCGATGAGTCAACCGAGTGATATATCATATCAATGTGCTATTATCTACAGATGCTATATGGTCGATCTGTCATGTGTCTAATGCATCTGACCATATTTTAAAGTATACCATACTCATCCTGCTTTAGCTTTGGCTATTCAAAGAATCTCTTCATCTGGCAATTTCATAGCCCGAGTTGCCCGCAAATCCATAACAGTATTCAGGAACAATAATAAGTACATCTACTATGACATTTTTGGCGAATTTTCCTCAAACCGAAGGGTATGAGCAATCAAATAAGGCGTGGGCTAAAATGGTACAAGATAGAGAAACACGACCCGAGACGTGGCTTAAATTATTAAAAGCTATAAAGATGTAATATCAGCAGTCCAATTTTGAGAAGAAATTCCTCTTCTGAGTATATATATAAGCAAAGCCCAGTTCGTTTAGTTTTTTAGAAGAGTCCATTATGTTTAAGCAATTAATTTGGCCACTTTTTGAGAAGAAATGCCAGTTTAAGGCAATCCATCAGTTTGCGAATCCATGTATGGATCTAATTCATTCAGAGCTTGTTTGGTTAAGAGAGGGAAAGGGATTGGAGGGCCCTGCTTTCATTTTCTTCCGTTTTCATGACGATGCTGCCAACATGCTGCCGGACCGACGATGACCAAATCAATGGGGCATTCAATACTTTGAGAGCCCAGAACAGCTAGTTCGATTGCGACATGAGAGAGCTGAATAAGGACAAGAATAGCACAGAAGGGGAAAACAGATTAATTCCCGCGGGGGCAGCTACCCTCCAACCCCCACGATGTCTTCAGTCTTGGGGGTTGGAGCGAGGAGTTGGGCTGAGGGAACCACCACCGGCCTGCCAGGAGACCACCAAACGATCAGAAGCGAACTGCAGAATAAAAAATTATCTTGAGTGAGGCGGTGGCCTTAGTGGAGTGGCACAAGAGCCGAATCAAAAGTAAGTGGTCCTAAGTTCGATTTTCATTAGTGGAATTCATGTGTCCTTTTTTTATTTCAGTTCCTTTCCTATCCTTGAATGTGACTTACCTGGACCTAACGTGTAACGGAAAAAAAAATAAAAATAAATCCCGAGTGTATATGTGAGAGTCTCTTAGCTGACAGAAATTGATAATATCTCTTTTCAGATGGCATGAAAAAACATTAACTTTTTGCTGTGCATAACATGATATTCAGAAGTTCAATGAGTTCTGATTAATTTAGTTCGAGTGGATTTACCTATAAATGGTAAAACTTTTTTGAAGTGAATTTTCTCCATTCACAAGGTGTAAACTCGATACTTTATTTGAGGAAAATAAATACCGAACAACTTGAATCAACCTACATTAATAAAAAAAAAAGGAACCAATTGGATTGCATCGGTTGAGTGGGTGCTGATCACCCGATAAATTGCTATAAGTGTTATTAAGTTTAGCAAGTTTATGGTTCTTCTATCTCAAATCATCGTTGTAAGGTAAGAGTTATTTAATTTTCAACTTTGCCTTGCGCGAGTAATATTCACAACGACGTAAAGTAGTAACTTGGGTTTCAATGGGTTAATTAGGTTCACACGTCTTTACATATCAGTTAATTAATTGGTGTTTTGCATGAATGTGTCGGTGACGCACATCCATTGCTTTTTGGAAACTGAGAGAGCGCCACCCCCAATTGATTTTCCGGTTAATAAAGAAAATATCCGAGATTTTCATATATTAACAATTTTAGCATGAATTTTTTATAAAAAAATTACAAACTATTGATTTGATAATAATATTAGCACTGCGTCAATATCCTCCTTAATTTTAATTGGAATTGCTGACTTATTCTTGACGGTGCCACGTGACTCAAAGTGATTGACCTAGTAAATCCCAAATTCTTAAATAAAAACTATTCTAAAAAATATAAAAAACAAAAATGATAAAAAAAGAAAAACCTAAAGGAGGAAGAAGGGAGGTGGCCGTTGGTGGGGCCTCGCTGTTGACCACAACCCTCAATTGGGATCATTGGCGACCTCTGTTGTCTCTGGCAACCGCAAGGGGGTGTTGCCGGCATTGAGGCCCCATCGATTGGAATCAAAGAAGCCACGAGGTCACCGGAGACAATTCAGCGAATTTTTTATTTCGGCCAATGGGGCCTCAACGGCAACCAACAACCCCAATTGGGTTTACTGGTGATCTCTATTTTCTCCAACAACCCAACTGGAGAGGAGGTCACTGCCGCCAAGGTCTTACCACCGCCCCCCTACTCCTTTGGGAACTGTCCTGTGTAATCCATGAAATTCTAGTACTTTATATAAAAAATACAAGCAATTTCTTTGGTAAGGATTTTTTTGGGTAAGGAAAAATACAAGTAATTTACTTACATGTACTATATATATTTTCTAGAGAAAACATTCAATTTGGTCCTTGAAAAATTAATTTTCTAACAATTTGGCCCTCAATGAATTTTTGCCAACAATTTGGTCCTCGCATGATTTGGCCAATAACTTAGTCCTTAAAAGATTAATTTGCCAACAATTTGGTCCTTAATAAATTTTGCCAACAATTTGGTCTTCGAAAGATTAGCTGGCCAACAATTTGGTCCTCGAAAGACCATTTTGTCAGACAATTTAGTTATGATGTTAATTGACCATCGACGCTGCAACGATAATCTAAATTGGAAGCTGATATGGCACATGCTTAACTAACGACAATTGAAAATTTGATTTTTTAGTTTTCAAACCCGATATGACGTCATTTTGGTCATCCCATCCCCCATCTTCTACAATGGCAACGTGAATCTCAACTAATCTGGAATCAACCAAGGTGGTCCAACCTGCACGAAACTCGTGATGAAGTTGTTGATTTCATCACTCATTCACTGTGTCTTCACACTTTGTAGAGAGATTTTCGAAGTTAGGGTTGAAATGGGGGAGGGGGAATGGCGGGATTTACAGAGTTAAGGGAGTGAAAATGTGAACAACGTCTTTTGGTATAGTGGGGATGGAACGACTTAGTTAAGGATGTGTCAAATCAGCTTCTAAGTCTGATTATCGTCACAGCGTCGACGGTCAGTTAAAGTCGAGACTAAATTGTCTTGTGGAATGGTCATTTGAAGACCAAATTTTTGGCCAACTGAACTTTCAAAGACCAAATTTTTGGCAAAATTCATTTAGGAACCAAATTGTTGGCAAATCAATCTTTCAAGGAAGGACCAAATTATTGGCCAACTAATCTTTTAAGAACCAAATTAACGGCAAAATTCATTGAGCGACCAAATTGTTGGTAAACTAATCTTTGGAGGACCAATTTGAATGTTTGTTCTATTTTGTACCATATGTATGTCATAGACAAACCCTTGATACATCATTGAAGAGCACTGTTTGAACTAACACCATCTAACCGAAAAAAAAAATCGTAAGCAAAAAGATTGATTTTGGAAAGAAAAAAAGAAGAAGCTTTAGAATAAAACTATGAATGGATAATGGTGCACGTACTTATGTTAATTCTGTCCATTGGTAGCTGTTCAAACTTCTGGTGTACTCATTACTCAAGATATCATAAATAATGATGCTTTCTCCTTTTGCTTCAACATCCTGACCATCAATGACCATTTCGTTACACTTTGAAAACAAAATAATTTTAAAAATAAAAGCACTAAGTTACCTGAGAATTCATAGTGTTTTGTTTACCCAGTAGTAATGGAATGAATGGGTTGTGGAGCATCAGATAATGTCAGACTTTCATTTTCTGACTTAGAAGTCCATATGATCGCAGCGAGTTTGCAATTGGCGAAGCCTTCATCTTATTCGCCATAATAGTGTGGTCCCCTGACACGGCACATTTACCACGTAGACGATTTTGCTTCTGCATTCCTCTATATCAATATGAGGAAAAAAAAAAAAGATCAGTGCTAATTAGCAAATGATACTGGAGTGCAATTTTGTATAATAATGGAAAATTATTTTATTAACACCACGTACGCGTACCTGTAATATAGTAAACGATATCTTCACCGAGAGATGAGTTTCTTTGCAATGCTTAGGAGGTGCAATTCGTCCGTTTGGACAGTTGGAGCACTTTGGGCTCTCAAATTTCGAAATTTTTTTATTTTTTATTTTGGTCTCACAGGTTTCAATATCTGCTAATCGACCCACGACTTGTATTTGCCTATAAATAGAGGGCCATTTTCTGAATTCAGAACTTTTGGCCAACTTCATGTGCCGAAGTTCTGCTAAAATTACCCCAAAATTCAATTAATCTATCTATAGTTCATATAATTAGTAGGATACTTGATGATGTTTAGCCCGATTTCAACGTTTCCAAGCTCGGATTTCTGAACAATTGCTCGAGCTAAGGTAAACCGAGGCTCCACGCCTCTGGTCAGACCCAAAGTCAGGCTATCTAGCTCGCATTTCGGTTGACACGAGCCTATTTCATGTGTTTATATATAGATTATGCTAATAGGTCGCCAATTGCGTGTAATTAGTGTCCGATTAGAATTAATTGAGTAGCGGCATGCCTAATTAGGCTCAAACTCGACTGAAATTCCTTCAATTGGTTGCGGGTCAGCTCTGGTTTTGTTGAACTCGAGTCCAATTTGTGGCTGATTGGGTCAATGAGCGTGGTAATAGCATTAAATCGAACTTCTAATGACTTTTTTTTTGGTAAAATAAGGAAATGCATTAGAAATTAATCATCTATGTGCACAGCGCTTACAAATCTCGGGAACGAAAGTCACATAATGTCTTTAAATAAAAACTCCCTAATAGAAAGAGGGGATTGGAGTAAAATGTCAAGGCTATTCGAAGATTCAGCTCCAATGTTAGCAAGATGATCAACACATTGGTTGGCCTCCCCGTATGTATATTTCGGAATGATGACTTCAAATTGCTGGCATAGGGCCCTGCAGTCATTGATCAAATTTATTAGAACCATATTGGATGTGTTTCCCATACCCAGTTTAAGATTAACTTCACATCAAGTTCAATAACCAAACGGTTGATTCCACAATCACGAGCAATTGTCAATTTCTAAGAGCTTTGAGTTCAGCAACTGGACTAGTAGTACACCCAAGGTTCATCATAAAACCGGCAACCCATCTACCAAGGGAGTCTCGGATGAGGACTTCTAATGACTTGACCTTGTTAGGATTAACTCTAACACGATCAATTGGGTGAAATTAGCATAAAATTAGATTTCCTTCCACTGTTATATTCTGGTCATGTAGATAAAATGGACTTAGATGAGTTAATTTAATGAATTTGGGCTTAATTAGGCTAGATTATGCATGATTAGTGATAATTGGCTGCCGATTGTTTGTGATTAAGCTTAATTCGATTCAATTGCCTCATGATTGCGCTCTTAATTGCTGAATTGTGCTTATTATGGTCTCGGATGTGAAGTGGCCGTGTGGTGCTTAGGTTTAATTAGGGTCAATATCCCTTGATTTGTGTCCAATCGGTTCTAATCAGGTAAAATTAGTTTAAATTAAGGTTAACTAACTTCGACCATTAGGGAATTGAGTCCAAAATTGTGTCAATTTGATGTTTACAGCCTTAATTGAATATTCCATGATTTTTTGTGTATGGTCGAGTTTATGTACATAAGTATTTGAGTCAAATCTTGGTCAAATTGTAAAATTAATGTGTCAATTAGTACTAATAATGTACATTGGGCTTAATTACATGGGAGTAAGGGTAGTTAGACACTAATTGTGGGACGCAGGATGTCTAGGAGGGTTCTCGTGACCTTGAGGGTAGAACGTACCATTTGGGTTTGGGGTGTGATTACTTGGATAAAAGTCTCTCGATTGGATTAATTGATGATTAATTGCATATAAATTCAACTATTGTGTGTGAAATTGATTAATTAAGAGTAAAATGTGTAATCAGCTAGTGTAAATCGTGGGGAATAAAGGGGATAGTCTACAATCGAATCATAGGTTGAAAAGGGAAGGTCCATCGAACCTTGAGCGTATAAGACTTCGTAGATTTTTTTTTTTGGATAATTGGTTAAATCATGTACATATGATTTGTAAACAAAATTGGAAAATAAAGGTTAAAATTAGGGGTGGCAATATGTGTTGTATCGTGTCTAAACAGGTTTGTGTCAGAAAGTTCTAAACCCGAACATGACACGTTTAATAAAAATGTCAAGATTTTCAAACACAAACATGACACGTACGAGTTGACACGAACATGACCACGTCTAACCCGTTTAACTAAGCGTGTCTAAATTATTCTATTTTCAATTTTTAAGCACGGGTTTTTGTATGTATACTTACCTACACGATATGACACTATTATCTTTAGGTACATATTAAACCTACATGATATGACACTATTAACTTTAATTACACATTACTACACGATTGACATGATAAAAGTACCATAAACGGGCAATTTATATAAATAAATTTAGATGATTTTAGTGTACTTTCCTCTATAAATTGATATAGACAAATTTATTAAGACATAAAACATAATATAAACGGGTCTAACCATGTCTAAACGAGTTACAAGAGTTGAACCCGTTTAAAAACGATTATTTGTTGTGTCTAAACAGGTTTGACCGGTTTAGACACGAAACACATTTAACCTGAACCCAAACCCACTTAACTCCAAGTCGTATACATGTCGTATTATCGTGTCGTGTCAAATACTGCCGGCCTTAGTTAAATTTGAATAAAATGAGTAGACTTATAAAAATGAGTAGATTTTTTTAGGTTACGGGCTTTAGGCTCATTTGCATCTTTTTTGGCTCGAGGCCACTTTATAGGTCCACTTGACCTATTTGTCAATACTTGGCCTGAGTGTATGGCACATGAACGATTTGGCGTGAATGTATGACCCATGAATGAATGTAAGCCCGAAAGTGAGGGCCATGAGGTGTATGTATGTATATGCGTATGTGTGGGCACGTGTTTGACGTGTGGAAAGCCATGTAATCCTTGTTCTTCTTGTACATATATTTTATAAACGCGTGATATGAACACGAATCTTAGGAAAAACAATTGGACTATAAAAAGTGTTAGAAATAAATGAGAGCCCAAAAAGGTATCGAAAGGGCGAATTATTAGCTTGCGCACTTTTAATCTCATGATAAAGCCCCCATATCTAGTTTTTTTTGGTTCAAACCGAGTCAACTCTAAAAATGACCAATAAAAAATGGGTAATGGTGACTAGGTGGTTCATCGGCAAATAAAATGGTGTAATGACGACTCCAATAAAAAATGGTTTCATTACACGGACTAACAAAAATTCATAAGTTGGCGCAGAGGCCTAAAAACCACGCTTTGCGATAGTCACGCGACTTTACTAGGGGTCTACAAGAAGGCTTGGGCCCAGATTCCCTGGTTCTAAAAAATTCTAACACTAACATTTGTGTGAAGTTGAGTGCGCAACTCGTTCAGCACTACATTCCAAATAACCGGTCGACCCCGGATTGATGATAGGACTCCTGATAGGATTAGATAGGGAGGCCCAGTTAGGGTACGCCCTTGTGGGAGTCTCCACCGGTGACGGTCCTAAACAACTCTCGCTCGGCTCGAAAGTCTGATGATCCCTGCTTTGGGATGACTGGAAATTACGAGTTGGGGACCTGCATGTATAGGTAACACCCAACCGTAGAAAACCGTAAGCCCCTCATATGCATTATTCTTTTGTGTGGGAAAACTTGTATGTGCTTGTTTACTCGCTTTCTAGCGTAAGGGTAGCCCTTAGGCATTTTGTGTGTGTATCTTCCAATTTTTTGGGTAGATATAAATTCTATAGGTGGAACATAAACTTGTATGTAACAATAAACAAACAAGAATCGCTCTCACTCTCATCTCTTTAAATATCACTCAAAGCATTACATTGTTTTTAAAAACTTGGCTTGGAGAAATATTGTCTAGATTCCCATGGACGATTGGCTGACCATGATTCTTTTGAAAGACCTAAGAACCCGAGAGATGACTCAATTAAGTGAGGGTAGATCTCACAAAGGGACAACCATTGTTTTTAGAGGGATGTTATTATTGACCCACATTGGGGTCGTATATCCCTATAGGAATACCCACAATAGATAAGTATGCCTCGAGCGAAGTAGGTGAGAACTCCTAGGTGCCGGGTGGCCCTTGAGGCCCGCATCAAACCATGGGAGTCATGGGATGAGGCATGACGTCTAAAGAGAGCTATTAGGATCATTTTTTTCCCA
Organism: Punica granatum; assembly: GCF_007655135.1. Classification (NCBI taxonomy): domain Eukaryota; kingdom Viridiplantae; phylum Streptophyta; class Magnoliopsida; order Myrtales; family Lythraceae; genus Punica; species Punica granatum. Next base: position 12,824,076 of record NC_045128.1, read on the forward strand.
AAAAATAAAATCATGTCTTTTTCACTTGTGGCTAGGAGGCTTCACGGTGGAAATCATGATAATATTTCAAGCCAAAATTTTTTCTCATGCATCGATTATGTGCATTCACCATCTCACATTTGCTATTTTCTTACAGGTGAAAATATATGAAGTTTTCCTCACCCTTATCTTTCTAAATTACTACAAAGCATTGCACGGTTTTAAAAAATAACGTGGCTTAGAAATATCACCATGACTCACATGCTTGGAAAAAATAATTTGCAATGTTTGGCCGAACCATTAATAATGCTTTTATTTTGCCGTTTATGATTATTCTGATTATTATTTAATCATTAGATTTGATTGCTTAATTATATTATAGTTTCCTTTTTATAATTTCTTATACCACAAAAATATTGTTCCAATAAAACAAAAAAAGTGACGTGATTTTTATTTTAGCATTATTTATACTAATTTTATGCACTTTGCGATAAATGTAGACCTTGACATGTAATTGACCGATTGAAGCCCATGAAACCCCAATTGAAGCAGCCTGTTGCGAATTATTGATGACACCTGACCCAAGATATGCGGCATTACCCGTTTGGACAGCCGCGTGTGGGTTGGAGACTCATGAAAGGAAGCAGCAAGATATTTCCAAGCTGGGCGGATAATATATGGATGCGGCTGAAGTACATGAGGCTAGTGGCTTACACTTGAGAACTCTCTGATTCTTTCCTTGAAAATAGATGGGCGTGCGTGAAAGATATCTTGGTAATTCTAATATGCCAAGAATGAATGTTGACATTTTTACACATAGAAAGAATTGTTGACTTCCTTCAAGCACAAGTCAGCGGATGTCCATGGCATTAAAGGAAAGGAGAATAAAAAATTGCACATGGAATGGCAAGAACACGAGGACGGCTTCTAAGTATGGTTCGGCCATGGATGGATTTCCCCATTTATTGATATTTTGGCTGCATCACCGACGGACGCAAACATGCGGACTTGGAGACATGAACTACAAGAAATAGGCAGGGGCCACCAAAAGGGCGCAAGAGGGGCAATTAGAAGAACATATAAACAACGAACCTTAAAACAGCAGAAACCGGCACTATGACACTATTCATTGCTGCATCACCGGAGCGTCAGAAGGTATCCAATGTGGGACTCTAAAAATCCCTCTTGGTACCAAAATGACCAATGACACCCCCGAGCGCATTTCAGAAGTCTCCTGCTTAAGCCGGGGCACTCCTGAACATTTGCAGACGCCTTCTTGACGAGACTCCCGGGACGCCCGATCCACGAACTAATAAACGGCACTCAAAAGCAGGTCTGCACACACCCGAGGGTCACCAGGACCAGGGAATAGGTTTCAAACTGCTTTTCAGAACTCATCTTGGCCTCCCGAGTGGATCCCGACCTAGAAAAATGGGCCCTTTCTACATAAAAACATGGTCGAAGACCCTTTTAACAAATCGTTAGTGCACGAAATCTGCGTCGATCAATCCCAAGGACCTCAAGGGCTTGGGAAATAGACCCTGATCACATTGCACAATCCATTTAGGTTTCCCGAATACTATTACGGCAATAAAATGACCCTTTTCAGACGGAATCTCGCGCTTAGAGCCTATGTAGGGAAATGTTGACGCTTGAACTCTGCACCACCTACTCCGAACAACTCCCAAGGGCTAGGAAATCATTTTGGCTCGAACCAAACAAAGCATATCGGTTTCCCGAGTGACGTTTTAATGGTCACGAACGCCTCCCGGCAAGCCATCGGGACTCGTTTTGGACAAACAAAGATCGCAGTAGTCTCCGAACATATCAGAACACTTGGGAAACACTAAGAGAGCCCCGTTCGCAGATTCCTAGGACGTCTCCGATTATCGATCTCCAGTCGGAGTCGGCGAGTAAACCGTTTTGCCCAAAGCACAAAGCATGTCGAGACGAGCAGTACAGCACGTAGAGGCACGAACGGGCGACAGAAACGGACAACTTCGCTCCGATAATCCAAACGGAGCAAAACTGGCTTTTGAGTCCCCGGGTCACCTGAGCATTCGCTTGCAATAAGCAAGTCAATATTAGGCTCATTAAAACTGTATTTGCGCATACATCGATAATTTGTCATTCAAGCGAATCACGAAAATCAAACGCACGATCAATCGAGCCTCAAGCTTCTTCTAGCTTTTCTCCTAGTCAAGTGGGACCCTTGAGCTAGCTAAGCCGAGCCGAGCCGAGCGGCGAGCCATGGCTCTCCTCTAGAGGCAAGTTAAATGAGGCCCATCCACTCAAATTTCAAAATATTTCTTGCACCCATCAACTCCATCCTTCCATCCATCACCTCCCATCACCTTTACTCTTCCTTTCCCCACACTCAAACTTGAAATTTCCCATCCTAATCCCATTAAAAATTCGGATGCCCTTTAATTACCCTCTAATTGAGCTTAATTTCACCTAATTTGCCTCATTAAGGACCCATATATAAGCCTAAGCATGGGAGAACTTAATGGAAACTCTTCTTGCCATCTCTCTCTAAGCTTTCTCACTCCAAAACACTCTCAAACTCCCCTTCATTTCCAGAAATCGTCCAGCCCTTCCTCAGCCCGGAACAAGGCTGTTTTTGCCCGAAAACTCAACCGTTTTCCGATGACCGCCACCCAACCCGAACCAACTTTAACCAAACTTTATATCCCATATGTTTTCAACCTCCTAAGTCCATTTCCAAGCTTAGTTTTTGTATTTGAAGCTCCCAACCCCGTGTTCCAGAGTTGAGCAGAATCAGGTTTCACGGGTGCATCCCGGACTTCCTCGATGTTTTCTCCATCCCACGACTAAGGCGAGTCGTGCCATCACTTTCTAAGGGTTCATCACGACCCTCACTCTCCCCCGTGACAAGGTGGTCACGTGCCGAGAACTGTTCAATCACGCACCACCGTTGTTTATCTCCTTTCTCCCTTCTCAGATTTTTCCAATTCTTACCTGTTTTCTTTGCATCTTCCAGGAAAATCTAGGCATGTAACCCCCACGAAACCACCACAAGCGTGATCCTCAGTCAGTTAGGAGTCAAAATGCCACCGACCTTGCATCAAAAGACCACCGGGAGCCTCCTGCAGAGACGTTTCCTCATCGTATACCAGTTGGGTCTGTTTTTGCCCCGACTGAGTCTGTCATTTTTTACTGATCCGACTTTACTTTTGATTTTCGGAAAATCTAGGCATGCAATCCTCACAAAACCACCACAGGCGTGATCCTCAGTCAGTAGAAGTCCAATGCCACCGACCTTGCATCAAAAGACCACCGGGAGCCTCCTGTAGAGTCGTTTCTTCATCGAGTACCAGTCGGGTATGTTTTGCGCCGACTGGGTCTGTCATTTTTTACTGATCCGACTTTGCTTTTGATTTCCGGAAAATCTAGGCGTGTAATCCTCACGAAACCACCGCAAGCTTGATCCTCAGTCATTTAGGAGTCCAATGCCACCGACTTTGCATCAAAAGACCAATGTGAGTCTCCTGTAGAGTCGTTTCTTCATCGAGTGCCAATCGGGTCTGTTTTGCCCCGACTGGGTCTGTCATTTTTTACTGATCCAACTTTGCTTTTGATTTCCAGAAAATCTACGATTGCAATCTTCACGAAACCGGCCCAGGCGTGATCCTTAGTCTCTTGGGAATCCAACGCAACCGACCCTGCGTGAAAAAGCCACACCGATCAACCGTTATAGTTCTGACAAGCCGGACTGCCAGCCGACCATACTTCACCGATTCGGGTATGTTCATTCCAGGGGGCAGAACCGACTTCCCGAACCCGTTTTTCCGACTTTCCTCGACTTTTCTCGCATCTCGGGGTTAGGTATAACCATTCCCGACTTAGAGAAGTTAGGACTTTTACGTTTTATTTGTATTTGTGGGGCGATAAGGCGGTCCATGACCGATTTGCATGCAAATTTATGTTTTTATGTATTTTTACATCGAATTATGCATGCCTTCATCGTATATTGTGCTAGCATGTCGGGAAAGGGCTTGAATCGGAGTCGAGGAGAACGTGTTGGCTCGGGCGAGCCAACGTAGCCTCTCGGCCTCACCTCAAAGGAGGTGGCCGAAAGCCTCTCTTGGCTTCCTCGGGCCATACACAACTTCCTTGCCCAGACTTAAGTCGTTTCCCGAGGTTTTATGTTTTTTGCTTCCATGAGTCAGTGCCGTTTTATCGATTCCTCTAAATATCAAGTTTGTGCTTGTTTGTATGCTTGATTGCGTTCCTAAGATCATGGCGGCACCGACTATGTAAAATGTGCGTTATTATCGTGTTTGCTGTTTTATGCATGCAAGAAGCAGTCAAAATCGATATAGGAGACAATCTATGACCTAAGCCGGGTCAAGGATGTTTTCGGCTTCCCCCCTTGGAGGGTGGCCGAATGCCCCCTTGACCTTCCTCGGGTCGGGGATGACCTCCTCTATCGCTTTAAAACCGGTTCTTGGAATTGATTGCAATTACATTTTTCGTTTAATCAATAGTTTCACGTTACTTTGTATGTTAGGCACGTTAATTTCGAACAACCATTCCATTAACCCATAGCATTTGAGGTTTAAGGCAATAATCCTTAATAATTCCACGAACGGGGAAATGGGACGCATAATTCGGTTAAGCAAATCATCCGGCTTAAACAAAATTGCATGAACCGGCTATCAATTTATAAAGGCGTCGACGAATCATGAACCGACGGAAAAGCCCTTTTAAAATTCACAATTTCAAAATACCAAGACACGTAACACGAATAGAGTCAATGTCTACGGTGGACTTGTGCACCTTGACTCGAATCCGAGCTCGATTTGAGGCAGCTCAAGTCAAAGCATACAAGTCTCCTTTAGACCCCGTAGTGTCACGCAATCTTACTTTTTCACTAACTCTTTACACATTTCGCAAACCAAGGGCATAACCGTTGTTTCGTGATACGTCGACATTCTAGGTATTAAGGAGATTGAAACACCTTGATTTATGGTTGGAAAAGGGCAGCCCGTTCGGGTGCAAGTCTTATTCGCATGGCCCGTTTCATCCACTTTCGGTGTTTCTGTCATCTTACCTTAGATTCGGTAGTTAGTGCTGTTACCTCTGTCACAAAATATATAAGACCGGACTAAACATTCACTTGGCTTATATAAACATTAGATAATGGCTAGGTGGAACTCTAGGTTCCAAATTCAGAGTCAAAACACGAGTTTGGCGTATTCAGTGAAATCTCAATGTCATTTGCAGAGTAAAGTTTTAAAACAAACTCACACACATAGTTAACTTAAGAACTGCATTCTAGCACATTCATATGCTTGCATAGGGTAGGGAGATTGTTTGCCAAGTAACCCAGGTTAATAACTGATTAAGTCACGTAAATTCGGTCTAATACACAACTTGTCTGCACTTGTCTGTTTATTAGTTATTTGTCTGTTTTTATCTGTTTATATAAGTTTTTATCAGTTTTCTTCTGTTTTTCCACTTTTATTTGTTGATTTGTTCGGTTCGAGTCCAAACCCATAGGTTACGTATTGCACGGGGTCCAACGCCCCAAACCAACGATCATGGGGTCCAACGCCCCTCATACACTGAATGCGTGCAACCTGAGTGCGGAATGGGATCTAACCTTAAGTCACCATCACGCTCCAAGTACGGCCCATGTGGAGGGCAATTGGGATCGGGAATGTGAATCGTAGTTAGATATCACCCGGGAGCTCGATCGGTTCAACGGTTACCATGAGAATCAATCGGTTCTCTTGTCGCCCGTCGGTCCAATCGGACTGGACCCCCAACTCTTTGAGCTCGCGTTGCTTTAATTTATTTTTCGGTCATTTCAAACACACGGTGAGCCGGAGTGGAATATTGACCCAATGCGAACTGATCGGGGATTCATTTATTCATTTGTATTATGTATATTTTTAGAGTACATTGTAATGAACTTTATTTGTACATTCATTCATTTGTAAGGATCCCTGATTCGGCGAGCGAGAGGTTCGAGCATAGAATCGATTGAATCGGCTCATTTACTCGAACGGCAAGTAGATTTAATGTTTCGCGGTTTCCGTTCACTTGGGGAATCGACCACCATGGTTCGACGAACCGTAGCTAGGATAGCGAACCGTTTCTTTGACGCACGAACCTACTTCCCTTTCGGATTCTTGATTCGAATCGGTCAATTCATCGATTTTACGGTGTCAATACGGTCAAGGAGAGTGCAACCTAATCCATGCGGTAAATAAATAATAAACGGCAAGCCTAGCAAGCTAGAGTACCGAAAGGGCATGTGTGATATAGGCCCACACGTAATAGAACCCCCGAATTCGGAATTTCCAGTTATGTACAGACCATTGCCTTAGCATACTAGGTGTATCTCATACCCCTAGATTCGAGTAACTTACAGGCCCTCGACCTCCGAGTCGTAAAATGGTAGGTGGCGACTCCTTCTCACGCGCGTCTGTCGCTCGTCCTCGGGAAGGTGGACACTCCCAAGCCGCGTTACGTAAGCACGCGCATGCGCACCCTGACGAGATTAAAATTCGAGTGCGCACACCGGGTCAAGGTATTCACCGAGCTAAGGTTTCAGCCTTTAGCTCAATTCCCTCGGCTATCCGTAGCTGAAACCAGTTAGCTCACGAGCCTCCTTTGACATGTACAACTAGCTTCGAGGCCGGTTTCCGGGCCGTCTCCTCATACGAGTCGGGCTACACAATCACATGCACATTGGGAGAACCAAAGCAGCCTTTCCCTTGTGGCCGCGACATTGTCCGACGTTCATCCAACCATCAAGCACCCCAACCTACTCATCTCCGAAGAAACCCAGCCACCGGCTAGTCTTTCGGACCTCAGGAACCAAGACGCCACACACTAGATTGGTGAAGAAGGCTGGTGGTTCCACCACCTCACTATCTTGGGACTATGCCTCTGCACACCTAACATTGTATCTGCCACGCTTGTGTGCTAGAGAGTTCCTGTGGATCATTTCGGGCGGAATAAAAAGTAAGCAATGCAAGAGTCCTTTATGAAATTTCTTTCGTTCGTATGTTTTAAGTGAAGGGATATCAATCATTGGCCAAAAGCCAAAAGGTATAATGATTTAAAGAATTGATATTGGTTATGTTAATTATGTACAAGGATAAAATTTAAAAATTATTATTTTTAAGCTTGGGTAAAATGGGAAGAAAAATTGGAGACATGCTTTAAGAGGTCCCTTACTTTTATTTATGTAGTATATATAGATTAGGTTGGACCATGATATACCATTAGCATGTACAAGGACGTCACCAAGTAATTTTTTTCATTTTTTTGGTTGTTTTCGATTTTAAGTTTTGCACTTTATTTTTATATTCACAGTACGTAAGTACATCTGCAATTGTAATCTAGAGAGTACGACCATCAAAGACAAATTTTTTTTTAAAAAAAACTCTAGTTCGATTGACTCATCCACCAGCTCATACCCCAAGATCATATGCATAAGTGTTTGAATTAGTTCTACTTGTGTGTTCTATAATTAAAGTAATATACGAAAAATCATATATAGGTTAACCCAATGTTTATATTTTGTCTTCAACATTGCAAATTAGTTCGGCCAAATAGTGTTAAAGGCTCAAATGTTAATGAAGATATAAGAGTTTATGTTCAATTATAACAAGCATATTGATCTGACCAGACAGTATAGCTAGTTTGAACTGAGTAATAAAAGGCAATAGAATATGTTCCACATAGCGCTTGGTGTTAAAGAAATTTAAGAAATGGGTCGAACCAGTAATCATCATAAAGTCTGGACATTTCAGGCTAGTATATATAATAATTCAAACCGACATAGAATGAAGCTCTATTTTCGACGTATCATATTCGCTCAATCACAATTAGAGTGAAATGACTGCTTTCGAGCCAAATCAAAAAGTTTTCCCAATAGTGTGGTTAATTGTAATTATTTGTAAATTTATCTGAACCAACTTGTTGTGTAGAAACTAATCCGACCCATTTTTTACTTTGTTATTCTACATTTCTAAGGGCTATATGAAATGATAACATTGCTTGCCTAAATAACTTAATCGGTGGATACATGTCTGATCCGCTGCAAATATATATAAAGATAAGCGTGAATTCTACCAACAAATGCACTGGGTTAGATTAAGTAATATAGTGATGAATAGAGTGTCGATCCCACAAGAATTAATTAAGTACTAAACCTATATTAGATTCTATTATTATCTAGGCAATCAAATTGAGAGAATTAACTAATTAACTACTAACCAACCTAAATCGTCACAAAGAGCAGAAAGAGAATCGTATGAAAATATATCAATTGGAAGTGGGAAAAACAGAATCCACCATAGTTTCACTAATCGGATTGCCATCATGTTATATAGATTAATAGCTATGTGGTCATTCAAGTGAGTTTATCAAGCTATTAAAATTAAAGTCTTAAACCCCTAATTAATTAATCAGCTCCCGCATCTCTAATTAATAGTGGACTTTAAATTACAATTATACACCTTCCAGTGCTATGATTGCCTAATGCCCTAAATTAATTAGGAAAATTTACTTTAAATGGCTCATGGTTTACCCATCTTATCAAATATATCATATGTTTTTTTTATCAAATTTATTCCATAGTTTAATTTTTGCATCAAATCTATCTCGATATTATCTTTTCCGCCGACATCTAACGACCATGCTGACGTGGCGCCCACGTGACAAGTGTGGCCCACTATCCCTCCACTTACCACGTCAGCACGGCCGTTAGATGTCGACGGAAAAGATAATGTTGGGATAAATTTGATGTAAAATGTAAACCATGGGATAGATTTGACAAAATGGGTAAACCATATGCCACTTGGGGTAAAAACCCCAATTAATTATCCCTAATGTCTTAGCGAATAACTAACTAAAAACATTGCATTAATTCCTGGATAATCTCTAATTAAACTAATTAACGCAGCTTTCGCATTTAACTAATTAGTCTAATGAAGAATTCCTAACAAACCCTATATCAACTCCCGTATCAATAGTGTTTCTAACTATTATATGCAATTAAGAATTATAATTGAAATTATAGGAATTGCAATCATGAATCATCCACACATCTATTGATCCTATAACGTGGCTACAATCGTCATATTAGCTACCTAGGGTTTCATCATATTCCCACAAGAGAAGTTTAGAACATCATGAAATTAAAAACGCAATGATAATTCAAAGAAGTCATTACAATAAAATTCATATTCAGCAGTAAACTCAAGATATTGAATTGCATAAAACAATTAATAGTTCAGAAATCAACAATTCAATAAATCAACATTAAATCCCAAAACAAAAACCCAACAATTCCTTCAAGAAATAGTTTCTTCCACAATGTTTTGCTTCAAATCAATTGATTAAGGTGACGACTCAAGAACAAGACTCTCTCTAGGACTCTTTAGGTTAAAAGAATGGTAAAAGATAGCTAAAAAAAGGTCCTCACGATCTTGTCATAAGAAGTATTTATATCCAAAACAAAGAATAATTTTCGAAAGATATAGGCTGCCTCCAAATTGCGCAAAACTGCTCAATATTGCTCGTAATTCCATTTAAGTCCTTAAAGACCTACAATATCAAACTAAACACAATTAAGCACCAACTTCTTATAATTTCTATAAAATAAATAATAATTTAACATGAATTGCACAATAAAATATGAGTATAATATGCCCTTATCAATGTCACCTTCATCCAAACAAAAAGAATCGATCAAAATCACTCAGTGCATGCTGTTATTATGCGTTGGACAACTTTTCACGATAATTCATGGTGCATACTATTAAGTTATCGATATTGTCATAATCATTACAAGATAACCTTTCATTGTAAACATTATTTCCACCTAAAACAATTATTGATCAAACCAACATATTCTGCAAAAAAATAATATGTCGACCATATATTAGATTGGGTAAGCTGTAATTCTTATTCTAACTAATGTGTTATGTATACATTAATACGGTAATTTTTCTGCCTCGCAAATGAGATACTTCTTGTACATAAAGTTGAAAAAAAATAAATAAATAATTGTTTTGCAGAATCCGACATTCTGGATTCGGAGGCTTTGTTATGTGCGAGCCTATATCCCGCACGCCTTATTGGTACTTTGTTTGCCTAGGGCTTGCCACTTTTATTGATTTACCGCATAATTAGGCTGCACTTATCTTACCCGTCTTGACACCATAAATTCGAAGAAAACAGTCGATTCAGACTAAGAGCTCGAGAGAAGAGTAGGCTCGTACATCGAGGAATTGATCCGCTATCTTCGCGTAACGGTTCATTGGACCGTGATAGTCAACATCCTGCGCGAACCGAAACTGCAAAGCATTGGGTTTACTCATCCATAGGTAAGTAGATTGACTCGACTGATTCAGAACTCGGACCGTTCACTCACCGACCGTGATTCTTACATGAATAAATGTACATAATATATCCTTATACTGTTCTCTCAAATAACAATACAAATTACAATGATTGGATCCTGGTCGATTTGCGTTCGATCATTATTCTCCTCAGACTCACCGTGTGTTTAGGAAAAACCGAAATAGAAATTAAAGTGACAAGGGTTCATAAAAGCTGGGGGTTAGGTACGATTGAACCAGCGGGTCCTAGGAGGACCAAACGGTCCTCAAGATATCCGCGGGATGGTCGAGCTCCTGGGTGATTGTCTAACCTCGTTTCACACCTCCCGACCCCACTTGGATAGCACTCGGGTCAAAAGGATGACTCGATGTTGGACCCATTCAACACTCAGGTCGCACGCACTCGAGTATATAGGGGCGTTGGAACCCGTGATCGATGGTTAGAGGCGTTGGACCCCGTGTGAATCGTATTCTAAGGGTCTAGCTCGACCCACAAGAAAGCAGAGAAAAACAGACAAAAGCAAATCAATACAGAAGAAAATAGACAAATTGTATATTATCACCGGGTTAACGTGATTTATTAGGTTATGAACTTGGGTTACTTGGCAAGCAAATTCCTAACCTAGATAAACAAATGAGATGATATATTCGATATGAATTGGCCATGGACCGTCCTGGGAAGGTATGTAGCATTTGACAGTACTTTAAAGGACCCGACAGAGATGATGTCTATAGTTAGAGAAAAACAGACAAAAGCAAATCAATACAGAAGAAAATAGACAAATTGTATATTATCACCGGGTTAACGTGATTTATCAGATTATAAACCGGGGTTACTTAACAAGCAAATTCCTACCCTATATAGACAAACGAGATGATGTATTCGATATGAATTGGCCATGGACCGCCCTGGGAGGGTATGTAGCATTCGACAGTACTTTAAAGGACCCGACAGACATGATGCTTGTAGTCAGGTCTCGAATGTGTGGGTTGCTTTTAAATTGTTATGTGTTATGACAATGTGGCTTTTACAGATTATGGCAAGAGTGTATTTTCGCCTAGAACCCAATACCTAACGCTTTGCTTAACTATTTGCCCGTGTTTGATTAAGTTGGATTTGAGATTAGTATGTTTTTCACATTTTGACCCGTTCTAAGCACAAATTTAGGGAAATGGGGGCACGAAACACCACGACGGTGCCAAGATCTCTACACATGACCCATATGGGAACGGACAACCTTTCACGGGTCATCCCCGCTAGCACCTCTAGTCCAATTCCCTAAGCGCCCGGTTCTATACTAGGGTGACATAATCATATAGACGGGAAAGGAAGGGCGAACGAATGACAATCGTACCTTGATAGGTGCTCGTCCCCTTCTTTGTTCAGAATATTTCGATCATCCTAATACAAAGGGTGTCGGCGGATCAAGAACTAATGGTTATGCCCTTGAACCGAAAATTGCGTGTATGAAAAATCGAGACCACATGACACGAACTATCGGAAGTCGGTAGCTGGTGCCGACCGACCTCTCGAATCTATCGGGGTCGTGAGGACCCCGAAAGAGCCGAGAAACCGGTCGCTCTGCCCGGAAGTGGTCCAAGAAGAACTTGTGCACTCCGACTTGAGCCGCCTCAAATCGGCCTAAACTCAAGTCAAGATATACAAATACTCCCTAGATATCCATGTTACGCGGATCATGTGTTTTGGTATTTTTGAAATTGTGAATTTTAAAAGGGCATGACCAACAATTCTTGAATTGTCGACACGATTACAGATTATTGACTGCTTCGTGCAATTTATTAAAAGCCGAGTGGATTAATTTAGCCAAGTGAAACGTCTCGATTATTCAGCGTGTGGAATTATTGAGTTAATTAAAAACTTGCCGAATGCTTTAATTTACGGGCCTCGAGCCGTCGAGACAGCCATTGGTGGACCGCTCGATAAAACTCTAATTCCCGACCGTCTTGAGATTGAATCCAATTTTAACCCTAATTTGCATGATTAATCTGGTTCGTGTGGGGATTTTAATCAAAATGCATTCAAACATCGCAAAGCACATCAACACGACATACACAATTACAACAAAGTCTAATTTGCCAATGTTATGCCCGAGTAATTAATTAAGCTGGTTTTGGTGCATTTAATCGATTTTGTTCCTTAAAGCCGAGTGCACATGGAGTCCGATTCATGTGAATTCACTCTCATTTCATGCAACCCATTTTATGTCCGATTCTTTAAACATTCAAATTCATGCTCGTGTCGGTTCTTATCATCTCAACTTGTCGGTTTTAAAATTCGAGTTCATATCAATGCCAGTTCATGCTTTTCTTTTTTCTTTTCAACCAAGATTCACTTCATAACATCATTATCTATGTAATTATCAAGAGTAGACTACCACTGTCGCCATCCACTTATTCATTAGCAACTATTTTTGCCCCTGACATATTTTTGCCACCAATTAGTCTCAAACGTTGCCACTCCGTCTACCATTTATACCCTTTCGTAAGGGAAAAGTGACGGAAAAGGTAACATTGTCCATGAATTTTCTGTCACGGAGGTTAACGGAAGGGTATAAATGATAGAAAGAATGTCAACGTTTGGGGCTAATTGGTGGCAAAATATGTTAGGGGCAGAAATATGTTGCTAATGAATAAGTGGATGGCGACAGTGGTATTCTACTCAATTATCAATTAACCGGTGAAATGAGTCCTAATCATGCCACTAAATCCGAGAAATTATAACTTTCTCAGGTTATCGGTGAAAGGAAGCACGCACTCTTGACGAACTTCCGAACCAATACCGTAACAGATAGAGTTAAATGCACTTTAACCCTCGACCTAAGAGGAGAGTTTGGATTTACCCCCCGACCTTCAAATTTTTGCATAACACCTCCTAACCTATCGGAAAATAAGCAAGATACCCCCTCAACCAATTTCCGATTAAAATTTCGAAAAAAAATAAAGAGCACATGCCACTCACATGTCAAAATAAAAGGGTAAAATTGTCTTAGTCAATTAATTACCTGAAGAAATAAAAAAGAAAAGAAAAAGAAAGCTTCTGAACTAGAGAAGCAAAGAAAGCTTTAAGCAAAGAAAGCTTTAGGGTGTCGATCCCTACCATCGTCTTCTTCCCCGATGAGCAAAGAAGCCTGCACCATCTCTGACTGCAACGACCCATCATTGTCGCCGATGAGCAAAGAAGCTTGCAGAGTCGACCATCTCCACGAACCCACCCTGTACAACACACAGCATTCTTGTCAAGTTTCAGCGATCCATCTCCCAGCGACGACGGTTCCCAACCCATTTTCCCCCCTTCAAAATGCTGAAATTTATCATATTTTCCCCCCTTCAATCTGCGATTTCATGGAATCGTTACCCAATTCAATGTCGAATTGTTCAAACGCAGGTCCTGCATAAAATCGTTGTTTTAGATGCTTTGTTTGGGAATACTAGACTCTCTTTTCCACTCAACTTATGCTATTTACCAGGAAATGAGAATAATCGAGGCATTGGAGAGTAAGGGCTGTCGATTGCCTCTAGTTAGGGGGGAAGCAGAATTAGCTGAGATGCTCACTCCAATTACTCAGCAGGTTGTTATTACTTTGTCCATTTTGATTCCTCATTTAATTATTTTTGCCTAAGAAAAGTGGACAGCTTCGAGAATTATGGATTAGTGCAGCTCAAAGGATCTGGAGCGGAACTTTCTAGGAGAGTCAAAACCTGCTAGGGATATCTTAAGCTCAAGCAAATGGGATCGGTAGTGCTTCTATGTATCTCCTAGGGTCAACAAAGATACATGACCAAAGTTTAGCTAATTTACAGGATCTAAGACTCTAGACAATTTTCATCACTTACTCGTATGGGGATAAGCTCATAGTAAGCATTTTCTGAAGCTTCTCTGCTAATTTTTTGATCTGATGATTGCTTGGGTATTGCTATAATGTCATTTATATGAAAGTCTTTTCACCAATTCTTGTCCCAGCTGCTGCTTGCTTTTTCTAGTGGGCGGAGGGAACCTTTTTTGAGTATGTGAATATTAGCTGTAAATCTGGGTTTATAATTGGTTTATCCATCTAGGACAGATTTTGCAACAACAGACAGAGGCCATTGCAAGGCGCGGGAATGTATTAATGCGAGATATCAGAGATATGGAAATCATAATGGCTGAAGACACAGATGTGGCAAATGGCATTTGAAAGAGCCGAAGCAGCGGGTTGATCTCCTGCATTTTGTCTCAAACTGATGAGATTACGGCGTCCTGGAACAATAATCTGGACATCGAGGAAGAAGGCACTGGTGAAGGATCGGTGCCCTAATTCATCTAGTTGCTGAGCCACTTTGTATGCCCTCTCTTTTTTTTTGTTTTAAACGAATTTACAGATCTTTTTGTGTGTATGGGTCTTATTTGTTAATATATATCAATTGCAGACATATAAATATCGCTTCGTTATGCCGGACTCAATATGTACGTCCTGGATGCAAGTATGAAGTCTTCATTATTTAGTGAAAGTAGCTATCATTCTTCTGCTTGTAAGCATTACTAGTCAACATGGATGAGCAATATCATGACACTGCAAGTTATCACACAACTTTCTCATATGATTCGATTTGTGAGACTACAAGTAATATCAAAGTCCGGAGACAATTTCGGTCAAATGAGCTCACATAACACTCACATGAGCCTTCTCCATCTTACTATGTCGTTTTCTCTCAACATTTTGTTTGGCAAAAGAATTAGAATTAACAAGTTATAAGCCAAAATCAAGAAAATAAGCTAGAATCACTACCATTTAAAATGAGTTCAAATTTGCAAAATAGATCAATATTTACATGAGTGATCCACCATTTACATCATTCATTATTCACATCAATAAAATGAGGTCACTCATCCATCCAACCAAAAAAAAAAAGCTAGAAACTGTATATGCTTAATCCATGGAAGAAAAATACAAAAATAAATCATGTCCAGAGCTAAATCAATATGTTCCGGAGTAAAACAAAAGAAAAATCACTTCGTTCTTTGAATTCACTTTGGGTAACAACTTGCTACGGAAGATTGTGAAGCCATCCAATTTATTTGTACCTCCAATTTCTTTCTTGCATGTGTTGCCGGCTCCGATTCATTAACTGCAGCGGCTGTTAATTCCACTTTTCTCTTACTTGCAAGTTTGGCAACAGACTCTTGTGTCCCTTGAAAAATAAAGTATAATTATAGGCAAGGGATACAACAACTTTAGGCAAGCAAAATTAAAAGTTAAACCAACCTTTTCTTTCTTCTCTGTATGGTCACGAAATGATGCAGGGATATCCAAGCCTGGTTCGTCTGTCTTATTGTGCTTCAACGAGGGACAAGTCCTCAAATTGTGCTTTTTCTACTTACAAACACTGCAAGTCATGATAATCCCCTTCCTCCTTATCTTCCCAATATCCACAATGGACTTACCCTTAACAAGGGACTTAGTTGTATCTGCTACCTTCTTGCCTCCCAAGTTAATTTCATCAGATTGTTTTCTTCTATTATTCTTCTTGGGCCTACCAAGTAACTTCTCATGTTATGGAGGGAGTAGAGGTGACATCTCAGAGTCTGGCCAACTATCAAATCCATCAAGAGTTGTCATAAGATGACTGTAGATCCTCAAGTAGGTCTCTTTGTGACAACACTCATCAACATAGGCTTCAGGCTCTTCTCCCATGTAAAAAATGGTTGTAATTGCATGTGCACAAGCAATACCATTAAACCGCCATCTTCTACAAGAACATGTTTGCATCCTCAAACTGACATTCAGCCTATCGCCATAAGAATCCTCGGCCTCAAACTTGGCATCTCCATTCCAATGAACAATGAAGTCATTTGATTTCTTCTTGAGATTCTCCAAAAATTTCTAAATAGCAGGATAAATCTCCTCTGAATACTTTTTCATTTGGTCCCTCCTAACATGAATTCTCTTCATCAATATTAGTCTCACATTCTCCAATAGAGTCAAGTATTGGTAGACCTCTTGCATAAAGAATCATGGCATTGAAACATTCGCACATGTTATTTAACAATACATCACATTTAGATTGAGTGCCAAAGTATGATCTAACACCAATTTGCAGCTAGTCTTTTAGCAAGCCACGAGAAGGTAGCTTTGTCTCTATCTCGTAGCTCCCTCATCACTGCTTCAAAATCAGAAATCCTAGAGGCCCTGGCTGCTCTCCAAAGTATATTTTTCAAAGCTAACCCCTTGTGTGCCTACTTAAAGTTGCTATACAAATGCATCACAAAGAATCTATGTTCAAAATTGGGCATCAAAGTCTCAACTGCATCCATTAGTCACTTCTGCTTATCAGACATTACGGTCCACAAACCACTTTCCTCTATGCCTAAGTCTTGTATCAAGAGCTGTGAAACCAGAGCCAGGAGTTCTTTTCCTTCTCAACCACTGCATATGCAAAGGGGTATATGCTATTGTTAGCATCGATTCCCACAACACATAGAAGTATGCCTCCAAGATATGTTTTCAAGTGGCAGCCATCAAGAAAAATCACAGGTCTGCAGCCATTGAAAAAACCTTTCTTTAGAGCTGCCCAACACAGGTAAAATTGCTTGAACTTCATTTCATCCCCTACAATTTTGGAATTGATTCTCACAGTTGTCTCGGGATCTTGTCTTTTGATCTCTGCTGCATACCTCCACAGAAGACCATATTGTTGGGCATCTGAACCGATCCCCATATGTTTGACTTTATTTTTAGCCCTATATATTTGGTACTTGCTAAATGATAGCTTGCATTCCTTTTTCATCACCACCATCATTGAATTCACCTTTCAATCAAGATCAGTTTCTATCCAGTCATGATACTTGTTGGCTAACCATGTAGAGTTTGCAGTAGTCACCTTATGCTTTCTGTAGCATTTATGGACTCCGTGTAGAGTCTTAATCATCATTGTATCGTCATTTGGATGCTTAAGAGGCATATAACTTCCAAGGACAGGTCTCGGTTTTGCACTTCGCTTGTACCTTAAATTTGTCATTCTTAGTGAACTTGATGTCCCTTCCGTGCACCCTGGAGTGTTGTCTAATAGCAGCCCTCAGTATGTCAGTATCTATGAAGCACAGTTCTACTTCAAATTCTGGATCATCCATGTCCAATTTTGGATTAAACACTTTGTATCCATCGTAAGTCGCTTCTATATTCTCTTGGTTGATCTTCTCATAAACTGTCATGACATCTTTTTCTTTCATTTCTATCTCAACTGATTGACTATCCAACCCGGCCCATTCTACCTCAAAGTCTATGTTGTTCATAAAGTCCACGCCATCTGTCTATTCCCAATCACTATCAACCAGCTCTTTAGAGCGCTCTAAATTATCTCCAATGGAAGCTTCATCATCCTCCCCACTATCATTATTGTCCAAAACATCCTTAATATCCATAGTCACATTTCCAAATGGCTCTTCATGTAAATTGGAAACATCAACTCCCAGATTAATTTCTTCAGCAACAGTAGGTTCATATAACTTAGAAAAACTAGCATGATAACTCTTCAAATCAGATGCACCCTCACTAATATTACTATCTGCCTTTTGATGCTCAATAAAAATCCCAACAACCCTCTATGGATCAGCAAAGTAAGGCAATTTCATTACATCATGGTCATGTTGCATAAGCTATAAAGTATTGCAATTATTTGTCCCTTCCCCACTGAAGTAAAAAGCAGTGAATTTTGTTACTCCAACTTTTTCAGTCATATCTTGAATTTCTATCATGGACATCTCATTACCCTCTGATGTAGCAAAAGACGTAGTAAATCGGTATCTCGAGAAAAACAGGTTTTGACTAAGAGTGATCGGTTCTGAGTACCTTATATTTTTCATGATACCCGAACCCTACCCCGTAAGGGACAGATTCCATGATTTTGGAACAGGACCCTATCCCGTTGAATCAAGGAATCGGAGCCTATCCGGAACCTGTATTATACCACAGGTTCTGGGCACCCTATTGGAACCTGTAAATTTTTTTTTCTCTGGTTAAATAAAATCGAAAATGTCACATATATAATCAATACTTACGCCAAATAGAATATCAACAAAGATTTAGATTAAGCCACAACAACAAAAAAATAATGTATCATTAATCCATCGACAAAATTAAACATCCATAATACAATCACACACACCAAAGTGCCTCTATTCTGATTCATTAGAAAAGACAGTAACTTTACTCTTTCCTCTTTTTTTTTAATAAATAATCGGTTTCGGGTACCCTGTAGGCAGGAACCGGAACCGGAACCAATTTTCACCGGTTTCTTATTTTAATATCCGAAACCTACTCTATTTTCAATACGAGTTACTCGAACCCTACCCTAACGAGTAGGTTCCGACCGGTTCCGAGTATACTCGGTATCTGTGTACACCCCTAGTTCTGACGACTCTGTCTCGAGGGAAACGGCCTCTGGAGTCAAACGGGAAATTTTAGGGCCCCAAACAGGTAATTTTATGTTATTTGGGCGTTTTTGCATATTTATGGAAAAGTTTATTTCTTCCGTTGCAATTTCCTAAAGTAGTTTATTTCCTTTGTCTTAAAATAGTTTATTACAATTTCGTTTCTTCCTATTTAAGCGATGTAAGCCATAGGGCTAAAGACAGTTTAGTTTTTTATGAATAAAATTTCAAGAGAGTATTTTCTCTATTATCCCAAATTCGGCATTGACTGAATCAACGAGTTTGATGCATATTCTCTGGTATTCGTAGAATCAACAGGTTATAGAAGATTGTTTTCTAGCATTTGTGTGCGAATCAACAAATTACAATTGTTCTTTAGTTCTACTGCGTCAGTTGGTATCAAAGCTAGGTTCGCTCTTGGATCAACGATGCCGCCTCAAAGAACGACTAATCAATATCGTGTTGTGGAGGAGGACGAACTGTATCGGAGGATCGAGCATATTATTGGTACCCGGCTGGTGCGTAGGCTGGACGTGGTTTTAGATCGCCTAACTGAGAGGACAGGAGCGCTGATGGAGGCCTGACAAGAGGTCGACCTGAGGCACGACCGAGTCCCTAATCCGACTACAGACTTGGAGGATGTCAAGTATGATTCTTATTCTGAAGGGGATGCAAATTTGTTTTCCGAAGAGGATCTTTCTGACGACGTATTTTTTGTAGCGGGAGGCGATAGAGAGCCCGAGTTCGATGAGGAGAAGGAGGGTGATGAGGGAGATGACAAGGATAATGACGAGAACCGGAAATTCGATGAATTTGAGGGGAATGATGTAGGTCTCTTTACTTTTGCTGAGTATGATGAGGACGACAAGGACGCTGATGCGGTCTGGGAGGCCATTGACAAGAGGATGGACTCGCGAAGAAAAGATAGGAGGGAGGTGAGGCTGAAGCGGGAAATTGAGAAGTACCGTTCTTCGAATCAACAGATGAGGACGAGGATGTCAGATGTCTTTATCAAACCAATCACTGCGGTAGAGTATTTTGAGTCAGGATTTTTTTCAATCATCCGTTCTAGAGCATGGGCTGACATCGGTTTCCGGTCAAGTATGGAAGATATGTATGTTTGTGTGGATAATTTTGCGCATGATTATGGATTCAAGAATTTAAGTGGTGGGCCTATTGCCTTCAATGGAGTTTTCAATGGGCATAGGGGAAAGCATACTGCTGATTTTGCCTACTGTCACTTGCTGAGGATCATTCTTGAAGACAAAGAATTTCCTCACGAGATCGAGAAAGTCATTTCTTCTACCTTCTTACAGACTGATGCCGCCTTTGCCGAAGCATGCTCATTAGATGCAGCCCTCACTTCTAGAACCACAGCATTAGCAGCAACAATCATGGGGAGATTACTAGTGGTAGCTAATGCTGGAGATTGTAGAGCAGTCCTATGTCGCCGAGGGAAAGCAATTGAGATGTCAAGGGACCACAAGCCTGTATGCGCCAAAGAACGGAAACAGATCGGGGCTTTCGGAGGTTATGCCTATGACGAGTACCTCAATGGGCAACTGAACGTAATTTTATCTCTTGGATGCAATTTTATCTATCAACTCCTAGGGAGAATTATCTCCACCCAGTGAAGAATGATGTGGCAAAAGACTTGGCGAATTGGTATCTAGAAAAAAACAGATTCTGACGACCCTGTCTCAAGGGAAACGGCCTCCAGAGCCAAATGGGAAATTTTAGGGCCCCAAACAGGTAATTTTATGTTATTTGGGCGTTTTTGCATATTTTAGAAAAAGTTTATTTCTTTCATTGCAATTTCCTAAAATAGTTTATTTCCTTTATCCTAAAATAGTTTATTTCCTTTGTTGCAATTTCGTTTCTTCCTATTTAAGCGATGTAAGCCCTAAGGCTAAAGACAGTTTAGTTTTTGATGAATAAAATTTCAAGAGAGTATTTTCTCTATTATCCCGCAGTAGTTAAAGTAGTTGACATTTCCCCCAACATAGCACCTAGAGTAGCCAATGTTATAAAACCAACCAGAATGGTGCATCTTGATGCTGAAGTAGTCGTTGTTATCCCCTGCAAAAATTCATGAAGTGCTAGTTCAGTATATGTAAATAACTAAGAAAAATCAGATGAAACACTGACGAAGTAAGAAATTAAATAAAACAATTTAAAAATATTATATGCACTACTAAGATTCTGGTTAACAAACTTAAGTGTTTTCTCCTTGAGTTTGTTTCTTATAACCAGAGTGCATTTGTACAAGGGAGAAGTACAGGGGACAATATATTAATGACACATGAGCTTGTTAAAGACCATAAGAGGGAAAGTATTAGCGGCAGGTGTGCTATTAAAGCAGATATAATGAAGGCATTCGACTCAGTCTCATGGAAGTTTATACTAAATGTTTTTAAAGCTATTGCCATACCTGAACAATTTGCTGGATGGGTGGAAAAATGCATCAAAATCAAAGAGGTGGAAGACAAAGAATTTTATATTAAGAATGTACGGAAACGTGTGTTGCAGCAAAGTGGGATGCACAAAGAGGTGGTTGAAGATTGCATGGAATGCACGTGTATTTCATTTGGAGGGCTAGGAATGATATGGTATTTAGGGAGCAGGTATTTTCCGAAGAGAAGGTTTGGAATTTGATTCAAAGCTCTGTGCAAAACAAATGCATATAATAAAGTGGTCTAAATAACATAACAATAAGGTGTCTTTCTCCTTTTTCACATTATAGTAGAGGTACATTGTCCTTTTCAATGACCATGGCAATAAAAAAATATGCGCATTGTCTTTTTCAATGATCATGGCAAGCAATAAAAAAACCAACCAACCCCTTTTTCTGCTATGTTTTGGAAGCTTGTAGGACCACAAACTTCGTTGTTCTTTTTATATAAGGAAAATTCATATTCTCTCGCAGTCTTGTATTCCATTCCACAAAAAAAGAGAAGCTTCAAGAAGATTAAACTGACCATATTCTGAAGTTGATTTTTCATGGTTTCCCTCTCTCAACTTCCAACCCATCGTGAGTTGTCGATTGAGGGGAGGTATGTGCCTACAAAGACTGTCAAAGAAGAACTACTGCAAATATGTCTTCCTGTTTTCAACAATGATCAGTCGAGTCAGAGACTTCAAAAATGCACCAGAGATGGGTCGTCGAAGTTTGGCCGTACAAGGAGATGGGTCGTCGTGGCTGCTTGGGGAGCTATCGGGGGGACTGGTTTGCACCAGATTCTAGGGCAATTAAGGTAAACACCCACCGAACTTTGCACAAAACTGTTGTTTTACCTGCCGAGTAACTGGAGTGAGTTTCTCAGCTAATTATGCTTCCCCCTAGCTAGAGGCAACCGACAACCCTTACTCTCCAATGCCAAGATTATTGTCATTACCTGGTAAATAGCAGAAGACAATAGAATTTTACATAAGCTTAGAGGAAAAAAGAGTCTAGTATTCCCAAACAAAGCATCTAAAATAATGATTTTGTGCAAGACCTGCGTTTGAACAATTTGACATTGAATTGGGTAACGATTCCATGAAATCGCAGATTGAAGGGGGGAAAATAGGACAAATTTCAGCAGATTGAGGGGGGTGGGAGGGATTGGGTTAGGGACCGTCACCACTGGGAGATGGATTGCTAAAACTTGACGAGAATGTTGCGTGCTGTACGGGGTGGATTCGTGGAGATGGTCGACTCTACAGGCTTCTTTGCTCGTCGGCGACAAGGATGGGTCGCTGCTACCGGAGATGGTGCAGACTTCTTTGCTCGTTGGGGAAGAAGACGATGGTGGGGATCGACGCCCTAAAGCTTTCTTTGCTCCTCAGGTTCAGAAGCTTTCTTTTTTTTTTTTAGGTAATTAATTGACTAAAAAAATTTTACCCTTTTTATTTTGACACGTGAGTGGCATGTGCTCTTTTTTTGCCGGAATTTTGATGGGAAATTGGTTGAGGGGGTATCTTGCTTATTTTCCGGTAAGGTCGAAAGGTGTTATGCAAAAATTTGAAGGTTAGGGGATAAACCCAAACTCTCCCGTGGGTCGGGGGTAAAGACTTTACTCTAACAGATATTCCCAATCCTCCACAGCAGCTACTGGTGGATACAACTCCGGGAAGCCGACCACAATGAACTCGAGCTTACAAGGGGAGCACGTGCAGCCACCACAGCAACTCGGGAAAGGGGCCGAGGGTCCCGGATATGAGCAACGACTCCTATTATGACAGCAAGACGCCACGGACAACAGCAGTGAACTCCCCACGCCCGACAACTGCAATAACCTGCAAAATACCTCAAGAAACTCGTGGAAGCTGCATGGCAACTCGAGGAACAAAGGAAAAGCCCGCAGCACTGGAAGAGATAGCAGGACTGTGGTTCAGGCAAAGCAAGCAGTGGCCACGGGAGCTTCAAGACGATGCAGTCGTGGGGGAAAGTGAGGGAAAGAGGAGACGGAAATGCTGGTGATAGTTGTAAGAAGGAGTTGAGGTGGTCCCGGTCTGTTGGCTACGGTTGAGGGAAGAAGGATGAGGGTTATGGACGCAGGTGTCTTGGTCAGGAAAGGAAACAAGAAATAAGAGAGGGCCGGGTGGTCTCTGGTCTGTGAGGTGTTCAGAGGGAGAGACGGTGAGGAAAACGAGAGGTTGAGGTTCGAAGTCGCTGTGAACTGAGAGGGGGAATGGTGAGAGAACGAGAGAGTCCAGGGAGCGTTTTTTCTGAGCTGAGGGGAAGTGTGTCTCAAAAGGAGAGTGAGTGAGAGGTCTGTTGAGGGAGTCGGGTTGAGTTGAGGGAAAGAGAGGTGGAGCCGAGAGTTCGAACGTGAGCTGAGGGGAGGATCTGAGGAGAGAATGAGACGTGAGCAGATGGGATGGACGAGCTGTGGAACAGAGCAAGAACTGAGCGAGTTCAGCTAAGGGTGTGAGCTCGGGGAGACTCGGTTGAGCTGCGGGAGAGGTTTGTGAGCTGAGGGTCCCGTCTCTGGTCTGTTCTGTCCCCTTTTTCTTTCTGTTCCGTCCTTTTTTCATTTTTTTCTGTTCTGTTCATCCGTCCCCTGCTGTCTGTGTCCTCTGTGTGCCCGAGGATGAGGACCCGAGAGAGAGAGAGAGAGAGAGAGAGAGAGAGAGAACCGTGTGTTACAGAGGTCACGGGTCCAAGGAAACGTGAGGGGAAAGGGAGCAGAAGCCATCAGAAGCTGCAGAGGAAAGCTGAGCTCGGGTGTAACCGAGAAGAAGAAGAGAAAAGGGATGAACTGACCAGCAGAGGAGGAGATACAGAGAGGGCGCAAGTCTGTCCAGAGACGGAAGAGAAAATGGTAGATGACGATGGCGTCTGGACGGATTGCAGAAGAAAAAGAAAGAAGAAAGAAAGAGGAAAGGAGGGTCGACAGTGAAGAAGAACCGAAGAGCAGGGGAAGGAGAGGAAAAGGAAAAAATAAAAAATAAAAGAAAGAAAAAGAGAGGGCGGGAAGAAACCGAAGAAGGTTTGACCCGTCTGTTGACCACCCTTTTTTTATTTAAATATTCGTACGGACGTTCATGGGTCGATAAATCGATTTTTCAAGATCCGTCGACATTTTCGAAATGAGGATTTTGAGGTCAAGAAATTCAAGAAATACTCAACTCCATAGAATTTCAATTTGCATCCATTGAGACCGAATCTCGATAAAATCAATATTGAACCTATGACACACGTCAATTGTAATTGCCCAATTAATTTCGAATTTCTCATCTTTTCAAACGGACATCCGAAAAATAATCTAAAAATACCATTGTGTTCAGAAAAAATTCAAGGATCGATATTATGCAAAAAAATATTTTTCGATCTCGGGCCTCGACTCGAATTTTGAAAAAAAATAAAATTACTGCACGTAAGGCCGAAAGTTCTTGTCTTTTCAATCGGATGTCCGAAAAATAATCCGGGACTACCATTGCATTCAGAAAAATTTAGGGACCGATATTATGGAGAAAAACATTTTCAGTCTCGAGTCTTTTTCCAGATTTTTAAATTCGAACTTGGCCCGCGTAAGGCTTGGAAACGTCCCGTAAAATATTTTTCTGAAAAATATCAAACTAAACTTAAATTAAAATTTTAAAAATGACCCTAATTTAGAAGTCGTGAATGCTTAGGCAATTAATCAAAATACTTCCCTCCGATGGACGACGAAATGATGGTTTTGCCCTCCCCTAGAGCCGGTGGACAAAAACGGGGTGCTGACATGTATACATAAATATTATTAATTAAAATATGCATTTAGAAACTGATGATTAGAACATAGGATATAATTTAGATGATAGGTACATGCAATTATATGTTAGAAAATTATACTTTTCAAAATTGAAAGGGTACTTTTAGAGAGTAAAAATTGAGAAGCACCTTAAAATATTTATACTTTTATATAGATGTTATAAATTATAAATCATTATAATTTTTATTTTATTATTATACTTGATTAGAGATTTTATTGATGAAATATGTATTTGGAATGAGGCAATTGGTGTAAATGACTTAATATAACCGAAAAGGTAAGTGCGGTTCGATGAATATGTCTGGCAAAGTAAATGTGGAGCAAAGAGTAAGTAATTGTAGATGGCCAAAATAACCCTCTAACGAAAGGAGTAGAATTGGAAATCTGAACATATCAGATTCATCAGCACACTTTGATAGTGTGATTTTATTTATTTTATGTTACATATAATTGAGTGATTTTTTATTAACAATTAGTGATAGAGATGCATATGTATGTGTATCTGCAACGTGTCTTTCTAAACTGGGGAGGTACTGTGATTTAATTGTGATTAAGAGGTACAATTGGTAGCCGTAAATTAACAATACTATAATGAGATGGGTATTTATTGTTGAATTTCTATAAGTTACTATTTTTTTCTTTCAACGGGCACTAATATGAAGGGTCGCGTTATATTTTCAATAGAAAATAGCGAATATGTCTTCATATATTGAATGAGTAAATTGAGTCAACGAAGATGTCCACATACATTAAATCTACAAAGTAGGAATTAAGAAAATTGTGTGCATACATGGAGAAGTAAAATGGAAATTTGAAAATGTGGAGAAATACAATAATGAGCTCCAAACTTTTATATATGCAATAGACTAATATATGGAGGTATCCCATATTGGTTTTTTATTCTATTCCTTTCAAATTGATACAATTTATTGAAGATAATTTTCATATGTTCATTAATTGCAAGAATATTGTTACAATTATGCAAAAAAGGAAAAAAGAAAATATTGGAGATAAAAGAAAAAAGAGGCAGAAAGTTACGGGTAAGATATAGAGAGGATCAAAAGATGGAGATAAAAGTGGAGAGTACGTTGTGTTTAGTATTAGAGTTGAATTGAGTTGAGTTTTGATTTTAATTGATTTGTAATGATTATGTTGTTGAATTATGAGAAAAAGTGTGAAAAAATAATGAATAGTTGAGAGAAAGTAATGATTAGGTAATGATTGTGTTGTTAAATTGTGAAAAAAAAAGTAATGAATAGTTTGAGAGAATTTAGTATTAAAAATTAAATTGAATGGTTAAAAAAATGTAGAAAAAGGGAAAAGTAATAATTGTGTTTGTTAAATATATAGATGTTAATAGTTTAGGGATTTAAATGTAAATAGTCTTGAGTTTATATTCTTTGTGCAATTAACAGTAGAATACATAAAGAGGGTTGTGTGTCTAGTGGAAGACACAATTCTTTTCCCAATTTCTATATTGCACATGGTGTCGGGTTTGGGAAAATTGATCGTCCCAGCTGAATCTTCCGTTTGGAGAGCTGGAGGTCTTTTCTGTTTCTGATTAGAGGGCTGGAGGTTTCGTTTCTGTCAGGTGGTCGTCGCCCAGTCCATCTCAAGTGGTCGCCTGTGAGGCTAATGTCCACCAAACATGCATATATGCTCATATACATATCCATATGCACATGCATGGTAACATAACATACATGTATATAATATACCCTTATTTTTTTGGCTGGATCTTTAAATGTATTTAATATACCACAACTTGTGGCTGGATCATTATCTATATGAAAAAAAAAAAATAATAATAATAATAATAATGAAAGTGAGAAATCAGATAGAGATGGGTGTAGAATGGGCCAAGTGGCCTCCTCTTCAGCAGCCCTTTCCTTCCCACCGCCTTTGACCATCTTTGACCACCTTCTTTTTCTTCTTTCCATCATTATTTAAGCCATACCCTCCCTTGCTCTATCCCTAGCAGAAAAAAAAAACGAAAATGAACCAGAAGAGAGAGAGAGAGAGAGAACTGAACTGAGTTGAGAAATTCCAAGAGAAGAAGAAGAGGAAGAGGACTAAGTTGGAGTATTGATTAGTAAGTTGATTATCTATGATTTAAACATTCATATTCACTATGTTAGGTATAGTTTGGTGATTCTTCTAGCAATTATCTTAGTTGTTCAGGGTTGAGAAGCTTGGTTGATGTATTCGGAGTTAGTTTTATTTTGTGTTAGGATGAGTTTGGTCACCCATACGAGCTGAATATTTCGGTGGTGAGGCAGGGAGCAAATTCTTGATTGCATTAGTAGGTTTCTAATATGAGCGGAAATGGATCGGATTAATAGAAATTTGTGTGCTCTTTAGCTAAGTTGACTTGCTATAAATGAGAATAGAGTATGAATGAATCTGATTTGAAATTTATCATGCACTATAATGATATCATGTGATGGATTGATTGACTAAGGTCTTGTTTATTTGCACTTTGGAACCAAAGAAGTACTTAGAATTCCTTGCACTCTTCTTAAATTGGGCTGATCAAATTAGTCATCCAGGTGATATAAATTGCAACGTACCCTAAGTTGGTGTAAATTGAGGAATACATGTGCATATCATTTTGCATCGTTCCCTATTAAGAGAGTTAAGTAGAAATCGAAAGAGATAGGGAATGAACATCGTTAGTTATGAACGTCTTACATTATAGCTATATCGATGAAGTAACACGGTGGTTAAACTGATGCAAATTTTTATTCTTATTCAGCATATTATCTAATCTTTGTGCTTGAACTGAATAGGGGCTGGGGAGACTGAGACCATACCTCCGGAAGGCTCGACTCATTAAGTGGTCATTTCAGGGGTGTTTGTGAGTACTTTCTTCCATCGTAAAATGATAATAAATATATATATATATATGTATATATGTGTATGGTTATAGAAGTGATGGTGGCTGAATGATTGCGAAACATAGTTGATGTGTATGCTTAGTGTGCTTGTGATGGTTGGACTATAGCCATGGGATCGCTGGACGCGGCGGATTATAAAAGGGGCTTGATTGGCCGCCGAACCCGGCGGAATATAAATAGGGACTTGATCGGCCGCCGAACCCGACGGAATATAAATAGGGACTTGATCGGCCGCCGAACCCGACGGAATATAAATAGGGACTTGATTGGCCGCTGGACCCGGCGGAATATAAGCAGGGGCATGATCGGCCGCTGGACCGGCGGAATATAAATGAAGGTCAACTCTTACCGCCAGAGGTTAATGGGCAGCCCCCGCTCATGAGACATGGTTATTGGGAGTTGAGGATGATATGAATGAGGTGTGCGGGGTCACGGTACCGTCATAACTCTGTTGCGAGGAAATGCAACCCTATGGCTATATTATTGTTGTTTGGATTTGGTTGCCATATGAGTGGTGTGAAGGTATGATCTTGGTATTGGATTCCATATCTGGTGGAATATGTATATAAATAGATATATGATTGATTGTGGTGAATTGTGATGTTAACATATTAGTTCATTTTACGTTGGAATATAGTACTCACTGAGTTGCAGCTCACCCCCTTGCATACATTTTTCCAGATGAGCTAGGAGCTAGACTAGCCGCACAGGAGGACTTTGGATAACGGGGATCAGCGCAAAGGATTTTGGCAAGTAGGCCCACCCATAGTATAGGTAGTAAGTGTTCGTAAATGTTACAATCCTGTTACGACCTGAAACTTTTGTTAGTTGATTTAGTGGTATGGTTGTAGCTGAACACACTATTGAGAGCATATATGTACATTAGAATCCGTTAGATTGATTATATATTCTTGTAGAGCATGCCGAGTTAGTTAAAGGTTGGATGTGTTATAGAAGTATACTATATATATATATATGAAAACTTTTCGTTCAGTCTGTGTTACAAGATGGTTGCAACTGAGTAAGCTTTGAGGGTTTTATGCATATATTAGAATTAGTTAGGAGGTTATATGTTATATAGAGCTTGCTGGGTTGGTTCAATGTGTTGGGAGTTAGGAAAACATATTACACATATATGAGTTGCGTATATGACAATGGATATTAAGGAATAGAGGGGAAACTCTGCTATAAGTTTCGGGTCGTGACATCGCCAGTCCGTGAGGTCCCATTTGTCTCAGGTGGTCGTCGCCCAGTCGTCTCAGGTGGTCGCCCAGTCGTCTCCGTCTGGTTTTGCTGTTGTCTGGGTCTGCTGCCGTGGACCTACTGTTTTCATCTCCACGTCTGGTTTCCTTTCCACTTGCTTCAGTTACTGGTCTTCGGGGTTTATCTGTGCTCCTCTGCTACTGTGCCTGTGCTGTGTTGTACTGTGTTGTGCTGTGCTGCTGCGTCTCTGCCGTGCTGCTGCGTCTCTGTTGTGCTGTTGCGTCTCTGCTGTGTTGCTTTGCATCTCTGTTGTGCTGTGTTGCTGCGTCTCCGCTGTGCTGCTGCATCTCTGCTGTGTTGCTACTGCGTCTGTGATTGTGCTCTGCTGTACAGCTGAGTATCTGCATTTGTGCTGCTCTGTTGCTCTATTGGAGCCTTGTTGTCTCAGTTGCTGCTGGATTCTGAGTGTTCTTGTATCTCCCGAGTTATCTGTGGAAAGTTATGTCAACCTCCCATGGTAATATAGGTGTTTCCCCAGTCTATGGGAGCCCCGTAATTTCCACCGTCAAGTTGAATGGGAAAAATTTTGCTGATTGGAAAGCGTCTTTTGAGTTGTGGTTTTTGGGTCAAGGGCACATGGAGCATCTCACCAAAGAAGCTTCAGAAATTGAAGAGTGGAAAAAGGCAAGCTGGGTTCAAACTTATGCATATCTATATACTCTCCTATGGCAGTCCATTGATCCATATCTAATGTCTATGTTTCGCCCTTATCGGACATGTAAAGTAGTGTGGACACGTGTCAAAGAGGTGTATACCCGAGATATTACCAGGGTCTATGATGTTCTTTCTAATTTATTCCAGTTGAAGCTTTTAGACAATGATATGCATACACATTTGGCCCAACTTCAAGGGTTATTTACTGAGTTCGATGAGATCATGCCTTATACCATTGATTTAAAGGAGCAACAGGAACAACGCGACAAAATGAAAGCATTTATCTACTTGCAAAGTCTTGGAACGGAGTACGAGTCTGTTCGACATCAAATTCTTAGTGGAGAGTCTATCCCTCCACTTGATGATGTGATTGCTCGTCTAATTCGGGTTACTGATGTCTCCTAAACTTCAAGTGCACCTGAGGAAAAGGCGGCACTTGTCACCGTGTCCAAGTCATCTACTGCAGCCTGTAGTTCAGTCGGTGTTGCTCACACCCAAAAGGGAAATCGTGGACCTAAAGGTGGAAAGGGCCGAGGGAATCCTCCAAATTGCACTTACTGTGGACGACGTGGTCACAATCGCGATAAGTGCTATTCTCTCCACGGGTTTCCTCCTAAGTTTGCTAATGCTGCACAGACGCAAGCATCGATTGATACTAATGGTAACCCTGCGCCATACAAGGGGACAACAACTAGACAGTCTTCGTCTGTAGTTATTTCAGCTGAGTAATATGCTCAGTTTGCTCGTCTCCTCCAGCATCAGGCAATTCAGCAAGCATCTCAACCAATTGTCTCTTTCGCACAATCCGGTCACTCAGTGGCATGTTTCACCAAATCCTCTCTACTAGGCCCTTGGGTTCTTGACTCAGGTGCCTCTGATCATATGTCTGGTAACTCTAATTTGTGATCCCATTTCCATAATTCTAGTTCTTTGCCTTCTGTCACTTTAGCTAATGGCTATGTCACCTCGGTGAGTGGCTTTGGCACGGCTCAACCTACTGCTTCCATTCCCTTATCTTCCGTTCTATATCTTCCTAAGTTTTCCTATAACTTAATATCTATTAGCAAACTAACCAAAGATCTCAATTGCATTGTAACATTTACCTCGGAATCTGTGGTAATTCAGGATTCGAGGACAGGAGGAACGATTGGAACGGGGCGTGAGTTTCAAGGTCTCTACCGACTAACTACTCCAGCAACATCTGAGGTACCTATTGTCTGCACTGCTGCTGCATCTCCAGAGCAGATTCATAGTCGTCTTGGTCATCCTTCTCTAGCTAATTTGAAGCAAATGGTTTTGAGTTTGTCCAAAGTCAGTCAATTAGAATGTCAATCACGTCATCTTGGAAAGCACACTAGGGCCCAATTTCCAGATAGAGCCAACAAACGTGTTAGTGCTCCTTTTGTTTTAGTCCATTCAGACATTTGGGGTCCTTGTCCAGTTTCTTCAAATCAAGGTTATCGTTATTTTGTAACTTTCATTGACGATTATTCCAGGATGACATGGGTATATTTATTGAAGAATCGTTCCGACCTATATTCCACATTTGTGTCCTTTTGTGCTTAAATCCAAACACAATTTGGTATTTCAATTCGTACTATTCGCAGTGATAATGCCCGAGAATATTTCTCATCATCCTTTCAATCATATATGTCTTCTAGAGGCATGGTACATCAGTCCTCTTGTGCCTATACTCCACAACAAAATGGAGTTGCTGAGCGAAAGAATAGACATCTTGTTGAGACTCTACGCACTCTCTTAATACATATGAACGTACCTGTCAAGTTCTGGGGTGATGCACTTCTCAATAGAATGCCCTCTAGTGTTCTCCATGGTCAAATCCCTTTCTCAGTCTTGTTTCCTCGTGATGCAATTTATTCATTGCCCCCACGTATTTTTGGGTGTCTCTGTTTTGTCCATCAATTGCTCCCAGGTTCATCAAAACTGTCTCCTCACTCTTTGAAGTGTGTCTTCTTAGGATATCCTCGTGGGAATAAAGGATATAGATGTTACTCTCTAGAACACCGTCGATACTTTGTGATTGCCGATGTCACCTTCTTTGAGTCCACTCCTTTTTTCTCAGTGTCTCCCAATCAGTCTAAATTACTCTCTAAATCACTGCCTCTCCCCTCTCCGTATGTAATTGCTCCGTCTAGTATTCCATCCACATACACTCCTCCATCTGAGACACCTGAGCTGCCCTTTACTTCCCAACCAACCGAATCACGTGAGTTGATCACTTATCAGCGCAGGAAAAAGGTACCTCATGTCGAATCACAACCGGTAGAAAGGGTACAGGTGACCTCTCCTGAGAGACCAGAAGACTCTACCCCCGTTCCAGTCGCACCTCCAACCTCAGATCCACCATTGATGTCTTCCTCAGAACCAGATTTGCCTATTGCCCAAAGAAAAGGTACCCGTTCCACTGTCAATCCTTATCCTCTATATAACTTTCTCAGTTATAGTCGTCTATCTCCTTCCTATACTGTATTTCTTTCTTCTTTGGATTCTGTTTCTATTCCTAAATCTATTAGAGAGGCATTGTCACATCCTGGTTGGCGGGAAGCAATGGAAGATGAGATGTCTGCTTTGCATGCCAATGGCACTTGGGACCTTGTATCTTTGCCACCTGGAAAGACTGTTGTGGGGTGCCGATGGGTGTATACAGTGAAGATGTCCCCAAATGGTCATATTGATCGATTAAAGGCTCGTCTAGTTGCCAAGGGCTATACACAGATTCCTGGACTAGACTATGGTGACACCTTTTCTCCTGTAGCGAAGGTGGCTTCTGTGCGTCTACTGTTGTCATTGGCGGCCATTAATCATTGGTCGCTGCATCAGTTGGACATCAAGAATGCTTTTCTACATGGAGACTTAGAGGAGGAAGTTTATATGGAGCAACCACCTGGGTTTGTTGCTCAGGGGGAGTACTTTGGCAAGGTATGTAAACTCCGCAAGTCTTTGTATGGGCTGAAACAGTCTCCTCAGGCATGGTTTGGTCGCTTCAGTTCGGCTGTTCTGAAGTTTGGTCTTTTGAGAAGTCAATTCGATCATTCGGTGTTCTTCAGACACTATGAAGGAAGACATATTCTCCTGGTTGTATATGTTGATGATATCATAATTACAGGGGATGATGTAGTTGGCATCTTTCAACTGAAGGCTTATTTGCACTCACAATTTCAGACCAAAGACTTGGGAGCCTTGAAGTATTTTCTTGGGATTGAGGTTGCTCAGTCTGAGCGTGGTATTTACATATCGCAAAGGAAGTATGTGTTAGACATCTTAGAGGAAATAGAATTGCTCGAGTGTAAGCCAGTTGATACACCGATGGATCCTAATGTCAAGTTGGCACCAGGAGACGGAGAACCCTTTCTTGATGTTGGGCGATATCGCAAACTGGTCGGTATGCTGAACTACCTCACAGTTACTAGACCAGACATTTCTTTCTCAGTGAGTGTTGTCAGTCAATTCCTAGATTCACCAACTGAAACTCACTGGAATGCTGTAATTCGGATTATGAAGTACCTTAAGGGTGCTCCTGGTAGAGGATTGCTATATCAAGATCGAGGTCATAATGAAGTAGTTGGATATACTGATGCAGATTGGGCCGGTTCAAAATCAGATAGAAGATCCACAACAGGTTACTGTGTGTTGTTTGGAGGAAACGTAATTTCCTGGAAAAGTAAGAAGCAAAATGTTGTTGCTCGATCGAGTGTCGAAGCTGAATATAGGGCGATGGCTCTAACCACT
Organism: Punica granatum; assembly: GCF_007655135.1. Classification (NCBI taxonomy): domain Eukaryota; kingdom Viridiplantae; phylum Streptophyta; class Magnoliopsida; order Myrtales; family Lythraceae; genus Punica; species Punica granatum. The sequence goes on from NC_045128.1 coordinate 12,857,674, forward strand.
TGTGAGTTGTTGTGGGTGAAGCAATTGCTTGGAGAGTTGGGAGTAGAACAACCTTGTCCTATGAAGTTATTTTGTGATAATCAGGCTGCACTACACATTGCGTTGAACCCTGTTTTTCATGAGAGAACGAAACATATCGAGGTCGATTGTCACTTTGTTAGAGAAAAGTTGCAGTCTCAGGATATTGTGACCACCTTTGTTAGCTCAAATGATCAATTGACAGATATTTTTACTAAAGCTCTTAGGGGTCCTCGAGTATATTATATTTGTAACAAGCTGGGCATACACAATATATATGCTCCAACTTGAGGGGGTGTGTTAAATATATAGATGTTAATAGTTCAGGGATTTAAAATAGTCTTGAGTTAATATTCTTTGTGTAATTAACAGTAGAATATATAAAGAGGGTTGTGTGTCTAGTGGAAGACACGATTCTTTTGCCAATTTCTATTTTGCACAGTGTTGATGAATTGAAGATAATTGGAGTTTAATTGAGTTGAGTTAAAAAGAATTTCTAAAGCCAAACAGGGAATTAATAAAAATATCGAACATGCGCAAAAAGGAAAAGTGAAAGTTATACTACTCACTCCCATCGTAGAGTAAGTAGTAATAGATAAAAGGGTATATGTAGTCCCCTACTAAGGCCAATCGTATTTGACACGACGCGATAACACGACAATGATACGACATGGGATTAAGCGGATTTGGATTAATGCTAAATGTATTTCATATCTAAATGGGTTAAACCCGTTTAGACACGATAAATAAACGTGTTTAAACGGGTTCAACCCTTGTAACCCGTTTAGACACTGTTAGACTAGTTTATATTATGTGTTATCGTGTTAATAAATTTATTTCACATATTGTATCAATTTATAGAAGAAAATATACTAAAGTCATCTAAATTTGTTTATATAATTCGCCCGTTTATAGTGCTTTTATCATTTTAATCGTGTAGTAACGTGTAATTAAAATTAATAGTGCCATATCATGTAAGTATAATATGTACATAAATGAAATAGTATCATATCATGTAGGTAAATATACATACACATTTAGACACACTTAGTTAAACGGGTAAGACATGTCGTATCCGTGTCAACTTGTAATTATACGTGTCGTGCTCGTGTTTGAAAATCTTGACACGTTTATTAAAAGTATTCTATTCGGGTTTAAAACTTTTTGACACAAATCCGTTTAGACACAACCTGTTTAAATGCAACACGACACATATTGCCACTACTACCCACCACAACAATCAAATCGAAACATTTTGATTAGCAGACAAGAACATCCATTAAAGTGGTACGCTCTCTTTCTCCTGATTTCGAACAGTTGTATCATAGAAAAGGCTTTTCTAATACAGTAGAAGTCCTGATATGATATAATCAAGTGATTTACCAAAGGTTCAATTAAAACTCTCCCAGAATTCAACTAATTCACTAATAATATTTATGGTAAAGACTTTTCGAAATGAAATCCATGTAATTTATTTCAGTAGTAAGTAATTTACTGTAAATTTAAGTGAATAACACAACTAGTGTTTTAAAGTACGTGTGACTTTCTGAAAAATACATATAATTTACCTAAAATTGAAATATTTACTAGAAGTTAGAATAATTAATTTTACATGCATAAAGTAATCAAAATAAAGTAATTGCACCTTAATTAGCATTCTTGCTGTACATTATTTTCTTATAACAATTGTCTTGTCAAATCAAAGATAGATTTCAAGTTTTTGGATATCAAGTAATACATGTTTGGGAAAAAATTTGGCGTAAAGGAAAAAGAGTAAAAGATGTGTATATTATCTTTCTCTCTCTTTTTTTTTTTGGAAAAAAAAAGAACTTAATGCTAAAAGAATGCCATTTTCATGGCTAAGTAAGTAATTCTGATGAAGCTTGTGGCACAGGATGTGAAGACAAAGTCCTCGACTTCATTCCAGGATTTTCAAACAGTAAGTGCAGGGACCTGCCTCATGGTATAGTGTTTGGGGACTTCAATTCGCCGTTCGCCCATATGCTTCACAGTACGCGCAAAACTCTGCATCCGGTGGCCGCTGTAACCATTAACTCCTTCGAAGAAGCCAATCCAATAGTAACCGAATATCTCCGTTCAAAGTTCCAAAAGTATCTAAGCATTGGTCCCTTTATTCTGGCATCTCCTCCTCCGTTTTCTGATCCAAACAGCTGCATCCCGTGGCTTGATCGTCACGAGCCGAATTCTGTTGTCTACAGAAAAATTAGTATTTTGCCCCCCTGAAAAAAAATATTTATATACTATTTATATCAAGTAACATTTTTGTCCCCTGGATGAAAATCCTGGATCCGCCCCTAGTTGTCTACATAAGTTTTGGTACTCTAGTCAAGCCTAAGCCAGATGAACTCATGGCCCTGATAGAATCATTGGTAAAAACAGGGTATCCGTTCCTCTGGTCCTTCCGGGAAAACCTGAGGGCCAGAATTTTACGAGGGTATTGGTCGAGAAAGTGATGGAAAAGGGGAAGATCGTGCCCTGGACACCGCAGCTGGCAGTCCTAAGACACAGGTCGGTGGGGGTGTTTGTGACACACTGCGGGTGGAACTCTCTGGTGGAGAGCATCACAGGCGGGGTCCCGTTGACGGGGAGGCCATTCTTGTGGGATCAGCCGCTGAACCGTAGCACAATGGAGGATGAATGGAAGATCGGGGTCGGGGTGGAAGGCGGTGTGATCACAAAAGAAGGAACTGTGAGAGCACTGAAGCTGATCTTGTGCTCAGAAGAAGGGAAGAGAATGAGAGAGAGGGTTGGTGTGTTAAAGGAGGCAGCGTTGGGATCTATGGAGCCCAACGGCAGCTCCACCCGGAATTTTAAGTCCTTGCTGGAGATTGTTTATCATTAATACATAATATGCAATTAACAATATATGACGCTAATATATATATATATATATACACACACGTACTTTTTTTCTTTTGTCTGTAATAATCTATGTCACCGTATTGTTGGGATATAAAATGTTTGAAACTGTACAGTACAAGACATCGAGAGAATGATATTGTATTCATCATTTTATTCATCGTCATCAACCGTGCACTTGCGCAATGAGAGAACCATCGACCTCATTACGTTAGTAAGGTTTCTTACCCAAGTCACACTCACAATATATAGCTAGATGACGCATCCATCCAAAATCATTGATACTTAAGTAGCAAGCCGTATAATTTGATTAGGGGATGAATTTTTATCTTCTTTTTTTTTATTTTTTGGAGAGGAGGGAGGATCGGCCCCCTTGGACTCAGAGCAGTAATGAAATTGTTAATATTAGGTTTTATTGAATATATCTATTTTCTCAATGAAATTATCGTGCTTCGCCCTTTTGACTTTACAATATAAAGTTTCTTTGAACTTCATTGCCGATGGACAAAATTCTTGGATCCGTAAAATTGTTAGTTAATAACTAGATAAAATGAATCGAAAATATTGGTGACTACTTTTGTAATAGGCTTTTAGGTAAAATCAAATATTTGTAACCACTATGGCTTAAGTTTGTTCGCTGCTATTTTAACAGAGGTTTATCCGTTAGAAAGTTGGTCATTTAAATTATTATTTTTAATTTGTGACAAGATATTCGGCCCTTGGACTCAGAGCAGTAATGAAATTGTTAATATTAGGTTTTATTGAATATATCTATTTTCTCAATGAAATTATCGTGCTTCGCCCTTTTGACTTTACAATATAAAGTTTCTTTGAACTTCATTGCCGATGGACAAAATTCTTGGATCCGTAAAATTGTTAGTTAATAACTAGATAAAAATGAATCGAAAATATTGGTGACTACTTTTGTAATAGGCTTTTAGGTAAAATCAAATATTTGTAACCACTATGGCTTAAGTTTGTTCGCTGCTATTTTAACAGAGGTTTATCCGTTAGAAAGTTGGTCATTTAAATTATTATTTTAAATTTGTGACAAGATATTCGGTTATGGTTTATTTTCTAGTAATCACATTTTTTTTCCTCTTGACTTGTTTCATTACAAGTACCTTGAATAAAAAGGAACTGTTTTCCCTGAGAAAGTTCTTCGTTAGGATTCTGTTTTTGAATCTCCACAGAATCATTTTCAACTTTGTGTCACTCGAGCGAATTGGCAGATAAAACCAACATGAGATGCCGTGAATGTATCATCAGCAGCCGCTTTATGAGAACATAAATCGCTCGTATGTCGTATTCCATCTATCTTCATCCTAGTCCTGCTGCCTTCAGAAAGCTTGAAATCTGGAATTGGACTGCAGGACCAGTATACCAAGCTGAAGCTTGGAGTGATAATTCCGCTAGTGTTGGCAAGAGGGGAATTCTTATTCTCCCCAATAGTGGTCGGTGCTTGGCCCTAATTAAATACAATCGATTTCCCAAAGCGTTCTACAAGAATGTCTCTCTGAACCATCAGCTTTCAGACTTTTTTGGGATTCTTCGACCCCTAACTTAAGATATATATTTAATCTTTGGGAAAATCTTTTCAGCTGAAAATGTGAGAACATCAATTGCCCTTGCGAGCTGCCGAAATGTGAGAAGAACATCACTTGCCCTTGCTTTTTCCCAAAGTTGCAGCCGCTGCCAATGTCTCTGTTTCCGCAGAATTTCCGGCTGAACTCTCAGCAGAAGTAGCGGCCCTCTTAATCTTATAAAACTAATAATTATGGAGTCGCATCTTAAAGTTTCTCATGGCATTAAAACAGTTTGAAATAAACCACGTAGCCTTAAGCCCTCCAACATAATTATACCACGCGAAGGAGAGGACAATAAGTGCCTTTATTAATACAAGAAGGAGATCAATCGGGATAATATATGGAGAGCGGTGATACCGATTGATTGAACCTGCATCATTTATCTCAATACCATGTCTGCAGAACGATATTTTTAACAGGTGCAAATTATTAATTATTATGCAAGAACTAGTAGACTAATTTACCGAAAGTTTCATCCTTAAACTTCAGCATAATCGGCTGCAGATCATCATTCCATCACCAATGGTTGCTAGGGAGATATCGACGCGCTGGTCTGCAGATACCACCTTATTGAACTCAATCAAGGAGTTCCTTCCCCTCCGCTTGGGCTCGGGTACTGAGCTCTCGGGCGAAGCTACAGCGCCTCCCCACAATGTGTTATCATATATGATAATGCCTCCAACCTTCACAAGCTTCATCAGTCTTTCATGATAGCTCAGGTAATTTTCCTTATCGGCGTCCACGAATGCAAAGTCGAAACTGCCCTCATTCTCTTTCTGTAATAAGCAAAAAATGAACAATATCAACAACCGTGATCAAATGCTGAAAACAAGAAGAAACAATCCAAATCTAGGCAAATGTTTTTAGACGAGTGAGATGTGGATAGGAAACTTGTCAATGGGCCCATAAGTGGTTGGATTCATATCCAATTTATAAGCTCAAAATGATAAGATGGTGGACTTAATTATCTTATATACTCCAGAATTTCTCATCAATTTTTCGATGCGGGATTGACAATACACTTGCCCGTAAAAACTGACTTGAGCAAGACTTCCGTTTCCATGCTCACACTTGTAACCATGAGGTGGACTTCCACTTTCACACTCGGACAAGTGGGGATATTTGATGAGTATGAGGAGTCCGAATTTTTCCTCCATACCCGGACTTAGTGATCACTACCATGCAAGCTTCCTCTTTTATACTCGGAGCTAAACAGGCCACAAGTTCCACACTAGGGCTTGGTGTGATATGAGTCACATATAAGCGTAACCTGCTCTAATATCGTGTAAAATTTTCACTTAGCCTACAAGCAATTAGAATAATGTCTAACTCAAAAGCCCGAAGTGATAGAATGATAAGTCCAACCATCTACTCCAAATTAAAGTTTCTTATCAAATTTCTTATGTGGAATGAACAACTCTCAACTTGAGCAATTATAAGAGTGCATTTAAAACATTTTACTGCTCACATCTTCCAGGAGGTTGTCAAGAACAGGCAGAGCTTGTGATTCGATGAAGTTGATCTTGTGAGCAACACCGGCTTTTTGCATGATAGGAAACCCAATCTCAAATGTTTCTCTATTGATATCTATCGCAGTGATCTGCAAATCAAAGTATCTTGAGAAATAATAATTGCCTACTGCAGAAGTCCATGAGACACATGCACGTATAAACACGTAACATCGGAGTCTGGAGTATACAAGAGTGGGAACAACGGAAACATACATGGCCGTCATCAGGAATGGTGAGGGCAGTGAGTAGAAGGGAGTATCCTGTGAAAACGCCAACCTCAATCGTCTTTTTCGCATGCACAAGCTTCATTAGCATTGCCATCAGCTGTCCCGCATCTGGTGATGTCCCAAAGAAAGCTCTGTTTGTTTTATCCATCCATTCCATATTAATATCCTCCTTGATTTATAGTTTCAATTTGTGATAGGTTCCATAAACGAGACGATTAATACTGCGACTTAGCATCTGTCAGTAGATCTGGTTTCTTCCCCTATATGTTAATTTCCTCCTTGATCTATGAACATCATTTGCAACCAGAAAAGAAAAAGGGACATGAGGAGAGGAGATTACATCGGGTGACTTGCAGTGGCCTTCCTCAGCTCTTTGAGAGGCTCGGCTTCGCGTGGATATGCTGCCGTGTCCAATATATACTACCAAATCACGTAAATTATACATATCAACCATCCATATAATTTGTTACATGAACAAAATGAAGTATTCAAATTAGGTTTGGTCCGTGAATATAAGAGAACATAATATCGTTAACAGATTCCAGGATTGTGATGGATAAATACATACCTCATATAATCCCTCACTCTGCAATATTACTGGGTTGGGCAAGATTGCCCTCTTGATTGTGCTTTCCATTTCCTCCTCCTTCAGAGCTGTAGACATTTAATTGTGAAATAGTTTTTCATTAGAAGGTCATTACGTAAAAATTTATTGCTCACTCAATCTCTCAAAATAAAATCTCTCCATATAAGCTCCGCGCTTCACGTGCATTTTCTTCAATTGCGGGCACGTGCTCGCTTCACTCTGTATCCTATCCTTGTGTCTTCCCGCAATTTACTACATGCTACTCCTTTTATAGGCAAGATGACAATCATGAGGCATGTGGTCCCACAATTAGTAAGCAGTTCACATTTGATTTGGCATTCAACACATTCAGGGCCTTGGCAAATGGATTGCTGACCCCAACGTCAGAAAAAGCTGATAAAGAAGAAGAATAAAAACACAGAAGGGGAAGCTTACCTAAGTAAATTCAATCAGCAATGATTCTCGGTGAATCCCTCTCTCTCTCTCTCTCTCTCACTATCTGTGGGAGATCATTATTAACGTTGAAATACTAATTGGCAGTAGTAGAGTTAGGTTTGTAATCGTTCTTTATCTTCTTGAAGTGAAATTGTCGTTTTCTTTCATTCATTTTTTTATACATTATTCTTTTTTGCTGAATTCATTTTTTATACCTTTCATCTCAAATCACATGGTGTGACATAAAAGATATCGTGAACACTTCAACTACACTTATTATAAAGGGAAGAGGCTGTTCTATCTAACTTTCAGCTTTCATTTTTACTTTTATAATTTAGTGTTTAGTTTTTAATTGTATAAACACTTATTTCATATAACATTTAAAAATTCAGACTTACTTTTCAGCATTTATGATCAATTCGAAACAAACGCATGCTATGCTAAGTCTTCATGAATAAGTATAATATATATCTATTTATGTATTACCCTATATAAAAAAATGAGAAGCCCATTCGCGTGTTTTTACATTCGTGCGTTTTCACATATAGAGCTCCAAATCACATATAGAGCTCCTATTTGTGTATATTCGCACGGATGGCTTCGATTCGTGCCCTTTCTCTCTCTATCTATGGGAGATTATTAAAAAACTAATTGGCAGTAATGGAGTTGAGTTTGTAGTCATCTTTCTTTACCTTGTTGAGTGAAATTATCGTTTTCTTTCATTCCTTTTTTTATACCTTTTTCTTTTTTGCTGAATTCCTTTTTTATACCTTTTATACATCACATGGTCAGACCACAATTATCGATAATTCTAGAGTGGTAAACATAAAAAATATCTTTGACAGTTCATCTACACTTATTATAAAAGGAGAAGAGATTCTTTTATCTAACTTTCGGCAATTGAAGTTCAGATGAAACATAATGGAGCTTAATACATATGTCAATATACTATATTCAAATGATCTTATCCAGCTGCCAAGACTTTTATCAAGAAAATTCCGTTCAAACTACGTTGGTGGTAGCATTTAATATCCTGAAATAATGGATCTCTGAAGCAGAAATTTGTCGATCCTATGAGAGTCATGAGACCTTATCTCCTTATTTTTTAAGTAAATAGTCTACTGCTGGCTGGAGCTTGGGAATCTGATCCCTCTATATTAGAGGCTTTCTTTGGTAGAATTCCTTTGGTGTTAAATGTGGTCATTTTGTCAATAAATAGGTTTGTATTTTTTTTTCCCGGGGGGGTGGGGTCGTGTTTGAACGCTTTGGGCATACGTCTCTTAAAATTGATATAAAGCAATCTGAAGGAGCAATTGGTTGATTCTATGAGGACAAAGGTTGCTTATTTACCTCGGATTATAAAATAAAATGTACAAATATAGGTTACTAACGGTTAAATTTGAAGACCACGACTCGAGGCGAGACTCCATATCGCACTCCGGTCACGCCACTTGGTGTGTGGGGGCGTTGAACCCCGTGATCGACAGTAAAGGGGCAATGGACCCCATGTGCATCATATCCCATGAGTTCAGTTTCGAACCGTGATAAAACAAACAAAAACAGATAAAAACAAATGAATACAGACAAATTATGGATTAAGTGCCAAGTTTACGTGATTAGCTAATTATGAATCAGGGTTGTTTGACACACAATTCTCTAACGCAAACAGATAATAGAATTTTAATTGCATGCAGTGCTAATCTGGCTAAAGATGCGTGGATTTATTTTAAATTGTTATGTCAAGGTGACATACGGCTTTACTGACAGAGACATGTTTTCGCCTAAAATCCAAAATCTATCCATTTTTGCCTAATTGCCTATATTTGATTATGCCAAGTACATGAATAATCCAATTTCGTGTTTTATGATAGATGAACCCGTTCTAAGTACCCAATGCTATGCTAAGATATCGAAAACACCATAATCGGATAAAGCAGGAAATGCAGATAAACCTGCACCTGCACAAGCTACCCGTCTCTACCCATGGCCTGAGGTGTTTCGATTATCCTAACCCTAGGGTTGTCGGTAAGTTAAGAACATATGATATTGCCCTTGTGTTGAAAAATGACTTTAAAAAAGGTGAGACTACGCGATGCGGACCATCTCGGTCTGTAGCTGGTGTCGACCGATCCCTGAGTCCTCCAGGTTATGTGAGAACCCCAAGAGAACCAAAGAACCGATCGATTTATCCGAAAGTGATCTAAAAAATACTCCCGTACCATGACTTGAGCCGCCTAAAACGAGACGTATCTCCGAGTCAAGGTACACGTGTCTTTCTCGGACATCCATGCTACATCGAACCACGCGCCTAAATAATTTGTGAAATTTGAGTTTGAAAAAGACAAGATCATTTGTTCTTAACCGATCGACGCGCTTATCGATTTTTGACCAATATATGCATTTTGCTTGAAACCGAGTATTTTACCTAGTCAAGTTACGTGCCCCTTTTCCCGTGTGTGAAATTCTCTTAGTGATCATTGCCCTATACCTTGAATACTACGAGTTTACGACGCGATTCGTGACACACAGGACCAAGACCGGTCCCCGAAGGCCAAAAACACTCGGTCAATGATGGCCGATATGCTCTTGGATCCTCGTGGATCCAAGATAGTTACCGATACCCAAATCCATGTACATTACTTAAAATTAATATGTTTAATAAGTGATTTATCATCCGATAAATGCCAAATGAAAAAAAATACAATTGGCACACAACTCGAGAATTGACTTTAAACGAGACGAGACCATGCCTGACCTGAAGCGGGTCAAAGGATACTCAACCATCATCTCTTGGAGATGGCCGTGAGACCCTTAGAGCCTGAATCGAGTCTTACGTGGTCTCCTAATCTTATTTTTTATCATTTCTCGCATGCTCATACATCGAACATGATTATAACAAGCATTTTTCAAAATCGGTGCCGCCATAATCTTATGAACACACGCAAGTATTCAAGCACGCACAAAATATAATATTTAACGAAATCGATAAAACAATACCAACTCATGATATGGAAGGCATGAAAATACGAAACCAACTAATATCGGGGGAAAGGAGGTCGTTTTGGATCCGAAAGAGTCATGAAGGCACTCCCGGACCTTAGCGGTCTCCTTTGCCCCGACTTTAATCTTTTCCCATCACACAAACAAATTATATATCATTACATAACCGTGCAATGAAAATAAATGATTAACCGATCGTATACCGCCTTGTCTCCCCACAAGGCTCGGAAAAAATAAAATTTCTAACTCCTCTAATTCAGAATATCGTTATACCTAGCCTTGGAAGGGAGAAGAAGAACACTGGGAGTCGGGTCAGTCTGTCGGGCAGTCCGGTACCCGATCGGGTCTGGTAGACCCGGCTGGTGGAAAAACGCCCGAGAAGAGAGATGACCGACGGATGAAATGGGATGGCTTCTCCAGCAGGGCACGGGAAGGCTTAGGGCTCTCTAGTGGTTCCTAGGCACGGCAGCAAGTGTCTCGTGGGCGCCGAGAACCTGTGTTGACACGAGATGACAAGAAAAGGTCCGTGAGAGCAAAATGAAACCCGAATGAGAGAAGGAGAGCTAGAGAGCGACTGTGGCGGTGGACACGGTGGCACTCGACTCCTGGGAGGCTCCGGGCGGTCTACTGGAGGTACTGGAGGCGTGCCGTGGGCAGCTTGCCCCTGACCCAACCCGATTGAGCTGAGGGATGTGGGGGTCCTTAGGGAGATGACACTGAGAGAGGTCAAGGGGGTCGGCTGGCGTGAGCTGAAGGGAATGAGGTGTCGGGACTGTCAAGGTGGCGTGATGGAGAGGACCTGAAAGCATTTTCTGTGAGGTAGGCTGGGCAGTTGTGAGCTGAGGGGTATGAGTGAGTGAGGGAGTTGAGCTGAGGGATGGTTGGGGTGGTGAGAATGAACTGAGAACTTGTGGGGGAGTGAGCTGTGAGAGAGAGGTGAGATGAGTGCGTGAGCTGAGGGAAGGAAGGGGACGAGAGAAGCTGAGCTTCGAGTAAAGACTGGCCCGAGCTGTGGGTTGTGAGTGAGCAGAAAAGAGTCGGTTTACGTGTGGGAGTGTTGAGTTCAGAGGGTCGGTGAGAGTCTGAGATTTCCTAGGGATCCAGATGGCGTGAGAGAGGGCCGAGTTTTTGTGAGAAGGCCAGTTGATCAGAGTCAAGGGATGGGAGTGAGCCAGTCAGCCTTGGAGAGGACTAGGGGGCTAATTCAAATGATTCCTCGAGAGTCTGCAGGAAGTAGAGCCATGAAGGCAAAGTCGGGGCAGAGAAGGGCAGGTGAAGTATGGGCCGTTGGCTGTGCATTACTAGGAAGGAAGAAGAAAGAAAAGAAATGCTTGGGTGCTGGCATGAGGGGACAGCCGCAGAGAAGAGGAAGGTGAGGAAAGGTCAGGCAAGTTGCTGGCTTCCATGCTGCCGAAGAGACAGGAGGAAGAAGGAGAAGAAGAAGAAGAAGAAGAAGAAGAGGGGGAAGGTCAATGATGGAGATGGACAAGCTAGTTACTTCAGAGTTAACATGAGGAGAATGAGAGGAGAGAGGGTCACGGGACAATTGGTGAGGATGGGTTTGCAGAGGCTGCAGGTTCGGGCAGAGGACAGAGAGAGGAAAGCTGGCCAACAGACCAAGGTATGGTCATGTTGCAGAGAAGATCAGAGGGCCTGTCAGAGATGGGGACAACTCGATTTGCCAGAGTTGCAGGGGGGAAGAAGAAAAGGGTAGGTTCGAGTGGGCTGATGGCAGCTGCAATAGAGAAAGAAGAAAACGCAGAGAGGAGAAGGTCGAGATATTGACAAGTCGGGCGGGTTACAGGGGCAGAAGAAGAAAGAAAAAGAAATGCAAGTGTGGCAGGGATGCGGAAAAGATAGAACCGAAGAGAGAAAGAGCAGGAAGAAGAAAGAAAAAGAAAAAGTTTCAGTTCGGTCAGTGGAGCAGACCAGCGAAGAAGAAGAAGAAAGGAAGAAGGAAAAGAAAAGAAAAGAAAAGAGAAAAAAAAATGAAGAAGAAGAAAAAAGAAATGGAAAAAAGAACAGAAAGAAATGGAAAACATGATGAAAAGAAGGTGGGATAAAATTCCGCCTTCTTTTTTTAATCGGACTTTAAAATTTGAATTTTACGCTTGTAAAGATTAAAATTCACGTCTTTTTTATTAGATATCGAAAAAATGATCCGAGATCACCATTATATTTAGAAAAATTCAAGGATCAACGTCGTGCAGAAAAAATATTTCTTTGGCCTCGAGTTTTGTCCCGAATTCTAAAAATTGAAGTTGATACACGTGAAATCTAAAGACGTCCTGTATAGTATTATTTATCCGAAAAATTATAAAATTGACGTTAAATTAGGAAAATGCTCCATTTAAAAAAAATCATGAATACTCGAGAGATCAGTTGAAAATACTTCCTTCAGATGGATCATATAAATGATGATTTTGTCCCTAAGAGTTGGTATACCGAAACGGGATATCGACATAGCACATACAAATTTTTTAGTGGGAAAGACAAAGGAGGTGCCCATGCAAAGCATACTAATATCCGTTATACTACGCATCGCTATCCTAAAGTAGTAATAGATAAAAAGAGTATATTTAGTCCCACCACAACAAAAATCGAAATATTTTGATTACTAGACAAGGGCATACACTATTGTGCGATGTTCTTTTTTTCCCGATTTCTTATAGTTGTATCATAGAAAAAGCTTTTCTGATACAATAGAAGTTGTGATATGATATAATCAAGTGCTTTACCAAAAGTTTAATTAAAACTCTCTCAGAATTCAAGTAATTCACTAATAATATATATGGTACAAACTTTTCGAAATGAAATCCATGTAATTTATTTCTGTAGTAAGTAGTTTACTATAAATTTCAGTGAATAACACAACTAGTGTTTTAAAGTACGTGTGACTTACTGAAAAATACATATAATTTACCTAAAATTGAAATATTTACTAGAATTTAGAATAATTTATTTTGCATGCATAAAGTAATCAAAATAAAGCAATTGCACCTTAATTAGACAATCTTGCCGTACATTATTTTCTTCTAACAATTGTCTTGTCAAATCAAAGATAGATTTCAAGTTTCTGAATATCAAGCAATACATGTCGGGAAAAGATTGAGCGTAAAGGAAAAGGAGTAAAAGAGGTGCTTATTATCTATCTTCTTTTTTTTTTGAAAAAAAAAATTAATTCTAAAAGAATGCCATTTTCATTGCTAAGTAAGTAATTCTGATGAAGCTTGTGGCGCAGGATGTGAACACAAAGTCCTTGACTTCATTCCAGGATTTTCAAACACTAAGTGCAGGGACCTGCCTGATGGTATAGTGTTTGAAGACTTCAACTTGCCGTTTGCCCGGATGCTTCACAGGATGAGCAAAACTCTGCATCGAGCGACCGCTGTAGCCGTTAACTCCTTCGATGAAGCCGTTAACTCCTTCGAAGTTCCAAAAGTACCTAAGCATTGGTCCCTTTATTCTGGCTTCTCCTCCTCCGTTTTCTGACCCAAACAGCTGCATCCCGTGGCTTGATTGTCACGAGCCGAATTGATGCAGCGGAACTAATTGCAATATATTGATTCGTGCACGAATATCAGACATCAATCTTCTACAACATGTTGATTCTATGAATACTAGAAAATAGACATCAAACTCGAATCAAATCCGAGATTGGGAGAAAGAGCACGGTAGCTCCCAAAACTTTATTAATAATCCAAAAACTGTCTTAGCCCTAGGGCTTACATCATTTAAATAGAGATAACGAAAAAATAACGAAAAAATAAAATACTCTTTAAAATAAACTATTTCCTAAAATAGCAAAAAATGCCATAAATAACATAAAATTGCTTGTTTGAGGCCCTAAACGATGGAATTTGACCTAAATCTTGTGTTTCAATCGCCAAAGGCCATGAGTTGTGCTCCGGATGCCGTTTCCCTCGAAACAGGGTCATCAGAACCTATTTTTTTCAAGGAATCGATTTGCCGCTTTTTCTGCTGCATCACAAATTCTGCTATCTACCTAAGTTTTAGTACTCTAGTCAAGCCTAAGCCAGATGAACTCATGGCCCTAATAGAATTGTTGCTAGAAACGCGGTATCCGTTCCTCTAATCCTTTCGGGAAAACTTTACGGAGCAAAATTTTACGGATGGATTGATTGAGAAAGTGATGGAAAGGGGGAAGATCGTGCCCTGGGCACCGCATCTGGTCGTCCTAAGACACAGGTTGGTGGGGGTGTTTGTGACGCACTGCGGGTGGAACTCTCTGGTGGAGAGCATCGCAGGCGGGGTCATGTTGATAGGAAGGCCATTCTTGGGAGATCAGCCGCTGAACCGTAGCACAATGGAGGATGAATGGAACATCGAGGTCGGGGTGGAAGGCGGTGTGTTCACAAAAGAAGGAACTGTGAGAGCTCTTAAGCTGATCTTGTGCTCAGAAGGTGGGAAGAGAATGAGAGAGAGGGTCGGTTTGTTATAGGGGGCAGCGTTGGGATCTATGGAGCCCAACGACAGCGCCACCTGGAATTTTGACTCCTTGCTAGAGATTGCCAATGTATTTGGATTTAGAATTTAGTTGAGTTGAGTTTTGATTTTAATTAGTTTATCATGATTGTATTGTTGAATTATGAGAAAAAGTGTGAAAAAATAATGAATAGTTGAGATAAAGTAATGATTAAGTAATAATTGTGTTGTTAAATTGAAGATAAGTTGAGTTGAATTGAGTTAAAAAAATTTTAAAATCCAAACACACCCTAATCATTAATATATAATATACAATTAACAATATATATATATATACATGTACTTTTTTTTCTTTTGTCTGAAATAATCTATGTCACCGTATTGTTGGGATCGAAAATGTTTGAAAGCGTGTAGTGTAAGACATCGTCAGGATGATATTGTATTCATCATTTTATTACTTGTCATGATCACTTGTGCAATGAGAGAACCATCAACATTATTACATTAGTAAGTTTCATATCCAAGTCACACTCACAATATATAGCCAGCTGACGCATCCATCCAAAATCATTGATACTTGAGTAGTAAGCCGTATAATTTGATTACGGGATGAATTTTTATCTTGTTTCTTTCTTTTTCTTTTTTTTTTTTTGAGAGAGAAGGGAGGGTCGCCCCCTTGGACTCAGAGCAGTAATAAAATTGTTAATATTAGATTTTATCAAATACATCTATTTTCTCAATGAAATTAACGTGCTTCACCCTTTTGGCTTAACAATATAAAGTTCCTTTGAACTTCATTGCCTATGGACAAAATTCTTGATCCGTACGATAGTTAGTTAATAACTAGATAAAAATGAATCCAAAATATTGGTGACTACTTTGTATAAAGCTCGTAGGTAAAACCAAATATTTGTAGCCACGTTTTTCTTTCCTTTTAACTTGTCTCATTACAAGTATGTTGAATATGAAGGAACTGATTTCCCTGAGAAAGTTCTTCGCTAGGATTCTGTTTTTGAATCTTCACAGCATCATTTTCAACTTTGTGTCACTCAAGCGAATTGGCAGATAAAACCAACATTAGATGCCTTGAATGTATCATCAGCTGCCGCTTTACGAGAACATAAATCGCTCGTATGTCGTATTCCATCTGTCTCCATACTAGTCCTGCTGCCTTCAGAAAGCTTGAAATCTGGAAAAGGACTGCAGGACCAGTATACCAAGCTGAAGCTTGGAGTGATAATTCCGCTAGTGTTGGCAAGAGGGGAATTCTTATTCTTCCCAATAGTGGTCGGTGCTTGGCCGGAATTAACTACAATCGATATCCCAAAGCGTTCTACAAGAATGTCTCTCTGAACCATCAGCTTTCAGACTTTTTTGGGACTCTTCGACCCCAAACTTAAGATATAAATTTGATCTTTGGGAAAATCTTTTTCAGATGAAAATGTGAACCTGCGAGCTGCCGAAATGTGAGAAGAACATCAATTGCCCTTGCTTTTTCCCAAAGTTACAGCCGCTGCCAATGTCTCTGTTTCGGCAGAATTTTCGGCTGAACTCTCAGCAGAAGTAGCAGCCATCTTAATCTTATAAAACTAACAATTATGGAGTCGCATCTTAAAGTCTCTCATGTCATTAAAATAGCTGTTTGAAATAAACCAAGTAGCCGTAAGCCCTCCAATACAATTATACCACGCGAAGGAGAGGGCCTTTACTTATACAAGAAGGAGATCGATTGGGATAATAAATAGAGAGCAGTGATACCGCTTTGATTAAACCCGCATCATTTATCTCAATACCATGTCTGCAGAACGATATTCTTAACAGGTGCAAACTATTAATTATTATGCAAGAACTAGTAGACTAATTTACAGAAAGTTTCATCCTTAAACTTCAGCATAATCGGCGGCAGATCATGATTCCATCACCAACAGGTGCTAGGGAGATATCGACGCGCTGGTCTCCAGATACCACCTTATTGAACTCAATCAAGGAGTTCCTTCCCCTCCGCTTGGGCTCGGGTACTGAGCTCTCGGGCGAAGCTACAGCGCCTCCCCACAATGTGTCATCATATATGATAATGCCTCCGACCTTCACAAGCTTCATCAGTCTTTCATGATAGCCCAGGTAATTTTCTTTATCGGCATCCACGAACGCAAAGTCGAAACGGCCCTCATTCTCTTTCTGTAATATAAGGAAAAAAATTAACAATATCAACAACCGTGATCAAATGCTGAAAACAAGAAGAAACAATCCAAATCTGGGCAAATGTTTTTAGACGAGCGAGATGTGGGTAGGAAACTTGTCAATGGGCCTATAAGTGGTTGGATTAATATCCAATTTATAAGCTCAAGCTGATAAAATGATGGGCCTAATTATCTTATATACTCCAGAATTTCTTATCAATTTTTCGATGCGCAATTGACAATACACTTGCCCGCAAAAACTGACTTGAGCAAGACTTCCCTTTCCATGCTCAAACTTGTAACCACAAGATGGACTTCCTCTTTCACTGTCGGACGAGTGGGAATATTTGATGAGTATGAGTCTGACTTTTTCCTCCATCTCGCATTTAGTGACAACTACTATGCAAGCTTCCTCTTTTATACTTGAACTAACCAAACCACGAGTTCCACACTAGGGCTTGGTGTTATATGAGCCACATATAAATCGTACCTGCTCTGATACCATGTAAAATTTTCACTTAACCTATAGGCGATTAGAATCATTTCCAACTCAAAAGCCCCAACTAATAGAATGATAAGTCCATCTACTCCAGATTAAAGTTTCTTATCAAAGTTTTTATGTGGAATGAACAACCCTCAACTTGAACAATTATAAGAGTGCATATAAAACATTGTACTGCTTACATCTTCCAGGAGCTTGTCAAGAACAGGCAGAGCTTGTGATTCAATGAAGTTGATCTTGTGAGCAACACCGGCTTTTTGCATGATAGGAAACCCAATCTCAAATGTTTCTCTATTGATATCTATCGCAGTGATCTGCAAATCAAAGTACGTTGAAAAATAATAATTACCTACTGCAGAAGTCCATGAGACACATGCATGTATAAGAACGTAACATCGGAGTCAAGGAGTATACAAGAGTGGGAACGATGGGAACATACATGGCCGTCATCAGGAATGGCAAGGGCGGTGAGGAGAAGGGAGTATCCTGTGAAAACGCCAACCTCAATCGTCTTTTTCGCATGCACAAGCTTAATTAGCATTGCCATCAGCTGTCCCGCATCTGGTGATGACCCAATGAAAGCCCTGTTTGTCTTATCCATCCATTGCATATTAATATCTTCCTTGAGCTATAGTTTCAATTTGTGATAGGTTCCATAAAGGAGATGATGAATACTGTGACTTAGGATCATTCAATACATTTGGTTTCTTCCCCTATATATTAATCTCCTCCTTGATCTATGAACATCTTTTGTAACCAGAAAAGAAAAAGGACATGGGGAGAGGAGATTACGTTGGGTGACTTGCAGTGGCCTTCCTCAGCTCTTTGAGAGGCTCGGCTTCGCGTGGATATACTGCTGTGTCCAATATATACTGCCAAATCACGTAAATTATACATATGAACTATCCATATAATTTGTTACATGAAAAGTATTCGAATTAGGTTAGGTCCGTGAACATAATATCAAATTTTCCCAATAAGAATATAACGTAATTCAATAGTTACTCAAAGAAAGAGAGTGCGATTCTATTCGAGACATTGAAAAGTAAATATGATAGTTATGGTCATCACGATTCGTTAACAGATTCCAGGATTGTGATGGATAAATATATACCTCATGTAATCCCTCACTCTGCAATATTACTGCGTTGGGCATGGCTGCCCCCTCGATTGTGCTTTCCATTTCCTTCTTCTTCGGAGCTGTAGACATCTAATTGTGAAATACTTTTTCATTAGGGTCATTTTGTGTCGATGCATAAAAATTTATTGCTCACTCAATCTCTCGAAATAAAATCTCTCCATATAAGCTCTTCGCTTCGCGTGTATTTTCTTCAATTACGGGCACGTCCTCTCTTCACTCTGTATCCTATCCTTGTGTCTTCCCGCAATCCGCTACAGGCTTCTCCTTTCATAGGCAAAATGACAATCATGAGGCATGAGGTCATCCATGAACTCATCGCTTAGGAAAAAGGGCTGCATGCCATAGAATTTCAATTTCAAAAATATCGGCTATGACCTTAATTTCCTGCGCGCGGATTTCTGTAGAATCAAAGGGGAAGATAAAATGAAGCTTTCGATAAAAGGGAGATCTATTCTTGGCATCCGCTGACATTAAGCAATATTATTGATTTTAATATGAGGGGATGTTAGAGTTTAAGCATATTTAGCCAGGGACATCCGGTGAAATTTTGAGGTGATCACGACTGCTTAATCCAATTAAGTATGGTTGATTAGATTTTATTACTCAATACTACTTGATTGACTAAAACTTGTTTGATTAGTGAGTCAAATTTTAACTGGATTTTGATTTTGAAAAAGACAAAACTAATTATGGAGGGATGGTGTTGAGAATTCATTAATTATGGAGTTGTATTATAATGGAGTGGTATAAATGTTTATGTATGTGGTCCACCTTTTTTACTTTGAATGAATTATTTTGTTTTGTTGTGAGTAGAGTTAAAATTAAAATTAAAGTTTTAAAATCTCACTTACAAACCAAATGTAAATTTTTAGAAAACAGACGGATTGAACTCATTGGCCTCGTTAAGAAGCCGACTTAATTAGTTCATCAACATAAATATATGTTTCTATCCTCCATCCATCTATATATTCCAGAAATTGTAAAACAGAGTCCCTTCAGCGAAACATCTCCCCGCCCCAGAGAACAACGTTCTGCTGATTGGATAGCCCAACCATTAGTAAGCAGTTCAGATTCGATTTGGCATTCAACACTCTCAAGGCCTTAGAAAATGGATTGCTGACGACAAAATCAGAAAATGTTGATCAAGAAGAAGAATAAAAACACAGAAGGGGAAGCTTACCTAAGCAAATTCAGGCAGCGGTCATTCTCGGTGAATCCCTCTCTCTCTCTCTCTCTCTCTCTCTCTCTCTATCCATGGGAGATTATTATTAACGTTAAAAAACTAATTGGCAGTAATGGGGTTGGGTTTGTAGTCATCTTTCTTTATCTTCTCGAGTGAAATTATCGTTTTCTTTTATTCCTTTTTTATACCTTTTTCTTTTTTGCTGAATTTATTTTTTATACCTTTTATGTCAAATCACATGGTGTGACCGCAATTATCGGTAATTCTAGAATGGTAAACTGAAAAAATGTCTTTAACAGTTCATCTACGCTTATTATTAAAGGACAAGAGACTGTTTTATCTGACTTTCAGCATTCATTTGTACTTTTATAATTTATTGTTTATTTTTTAATAAATAAACACTTATTTCATATAACATTTAAAAATTCAGACTTACTTTTCAGCATTTATAATCAATTCGAAACAAACACATGCTAAGTCTTCATGAATAAGTATAATATATATCTATTTATCTATTACCCTATATAAAAAAAAATGAGAAGCTCATTCGTGTGCTTTCCCATTCGTGTGTTTCCACGTATAGAGCTCCTATTTGTGTATTTTTCGTACGGATGGCTTCTATTTGTGTATACTCAGAGGCCCATTTAATCGTTTCCTTTCGCACTCCCTTCTCTCTCTCTTTTAATCCCGCCAAAAAACTTCCCTGTCGCTGCCCTGCTCCCGCACCATCAGCACGCCCGGAAGAAACGACCCGAAACTGGCCAAAAGCTCCAGCTGCATGTCACTAGTGCTGCGATTCCGACCAGCAGCGGCCTCTGATCAGTTATCGGGCCAGGCAATCCTGTTTTATTTCTGGCAATGAGAATGTTAGTTGTCATGCGCCATTAAGAGTTCTCTGTGGCCTTTTAGGTTCACGGGGATGACTTAGAGCGGGTACTGTGTCTTTGAATATTAGAAAATTACGAAAATGAGTTTGTCTTCTCAAGAAACAACACTTATTGGAGAATTCCTAATTTCTCCATTAAGAATGTTCTAGTTTCCTGCCATTATCTCAGGAGTTCTCTGCAAATATGGAACAAATAATGAAACGATATCTTCTTCTACCATCGGATCACTTTACAGATGAATAAATCGAGAATTAGAATCCATCGCACCTTAATGAATATTGTATTTGGTTACAATGCATTTCGGGGCTTCAATTCGCTATATTTAAGCTAGAGTATTATATTTCTCAGCGTCCTTGGATAGGCATATAACTTCATTTCATGTAGTTCATCCTTCTTTTTTATCAGCTGAACAATTTTTTCGCATATAATTCATTGAGTCATATGGTACAATTTCTATTAGCTAGATGTGCAAATTACAATGTTTGAGATTTGAGAAACGTTGGAATAATGCACGGAGTAATGCTAATTGTAATTGCATCTTCTGTTGGAACATCATGCAGCTTCCTCATCTCTCAAGCAACTAAGGGCGTCTTCGGAGTACATGGCCTCTAAGTTTGGCATTTCGAGGTATATAGTCGGCCATAAATTTTTAGTCCGAGCCAATTTATATCGCCAAATTTGCTTATCAGCCTTTAGTAATCGGCAATTGAAGTTCAGATGTCGAAACATAATGGAGCTTAATACATATGTCAATATATTATATTCAGATGATCTTATCCAGTTGCCAAGACTTTTATCAAGAAAATTCCATTCAAACTATGTTGTAGGTAGCATTTAGCATCCTGAAATAATGTATCTCTGTAGCAGAAATTTGTCGCTCGTATGAGAGTCATGAGACCGTATCTCCTTACTCTTCATGTAAATGAAAGTCTACTTCTGGTTGGAGCTTGGGGATCTGATCCCTCTATATTAGAGGCTTTCTTTGGTAGGATTCCTTAGGTGTTAAATGTGGTCATTTCGTCAATAGATAGGTTGGTTTTTTTTTTGGACCGGGGTGTGGGGGGGGGGTGTGGGGGTGGAGAGAGTTTGAACGCTTTGCTCTTAAAATTGATATAAAGCTATCTGAAGGAGCAATTGGTTGATTCTATGAGGACAAAGGTTGCTTATTTACCTCAGATTATAAAATAAAGTGTACAAATATAGGTTACTACAGGCTAAATTTAGGTCCGACTTGGTACCTTTTCTGTGTGAATAATTTCAAGGTTGAAGTTAGCTTGGAATGACTATGAATATTTTGGTTTTCCTGATGTTTTGATTGGAGTTATTTTGTAATTATAAGTACTTGCTTAACCATACTAATTTATTTCCTTACTTTTTTACCCCTTGCTAAAGATTCAATAACTTCTATTCTAACAAAATCTTTGAAACTCGATGTGAAATCCGAAAATTTTACACAATGAAAATCGATAAATACTGAAAATTTTCCATATATATCAGGAAGATTCAAAAACTCGCAATCTCTCGACTGAACAAGTAAAAATAATCCCGACAAAATGCCATGATCCGCCGCCATATTTAACCTATAAAACAGCTCCAGACCACCTCCACACTAGTAGCCTTTCTGCTCCAGGCAATCATTTCCTACTTTTCGGCTTACGAATGGCTTAGGACACCACAAGACTCATCAATTTTCATCAATCTCAGTTACATAATTCAAAACCTCACAACTCATTTCCTAATATCGTAATCGATCGCATGAAAATGCATGCATAATCCATAACACTGACATGACCATGACAATGCAGTTTTAATAAACTCATTACAATCACGATAAAAATACCAATTTTGGAATAGATTACTCACCTTGACAAGTCCCCTGAACCTCAAACATCAAAAATGAGATGTTTTCCATTTTCTAGAATTTTTCTCGCATTTTTCCCTCAACTTTTCCTTCTCAGTCGCTCAAACTCTCAATATCTCTGTGATGGCCGGGAGGATGAAATTGGATGAAAGAATTGAGAGCAAAGGATTATAAAGGAAAGATAAAGTTTGGCGGTGGAGATTGATGAATTTAAGTTGGTATGCATGGAAAGTAAATTGGGAAGTTTATTCCCTGAAAACAATTTAAATTAACTAATCAATTAATAAATCTAGTGTTGAATTGCAGAAATTAGAAAAATATGTGTATAAGCATATGAAAAATCTTTGAATGTTACATACTCTCCACTTTTAAATAATTTCGTCCCAGAAATTCACATAATTGAAAATAGGTTTATGTCCCATAGGCTTAAGAGATCAAAAAACCTAGGCTCCGATACCATTTCTAAAATCCAAAATTTTTATACGATGAAAATCGATAAATAGTGAAAATTTTTCATATATATAATGAATATTCAAAAATTTGCAATCTCTTGAGAAAATTACAATTTTAATAGAACGAGTAAAAATCCCGATTGAGAGATGTAAGATTTGTGAAAAGAGAAAACTTATGATTGAGAGATCCAAATTGAATTTGGATTGACTAAAATTCATTGACTTTTGAAGATCATGTATGAAAAAAAAATGCATGTAAAGACAAGCAGTTATCCCAAAAAAAAAATATATATATATATATGTACGGCGGACGGCACCAATATTGGATCATATTGGGGACAATTATTTAAGTGCTTCTCTTTTTGTTGATTTTTTTTTTCTGCGAGGTATTGTTTTCGCAATTTCGAGGATAGCGTATTAAAGATTACTCTCTCTCCCAATACAAACGTCTTATGGGATTCAAACTCGTGCTCTTCTCTTAGAGGTTGAGATTGCTTAATAATTCCACCAACAGCTTATTAGTTATATATATATATATATATTTCGGAATTAGGTATGAACCAACACTCTCACACCTTATTTGAGTTGGGAAAGACACTAAAAGGATAAGAAGCGAAATTGATAATAAGAAAATTCTGCAGCGGATGTTATTTCTTCGCTCGTCATGCTTCTCGTTAAGGGTTGACTGACTAAATTAACGGAAATGATATGCATTTGAAAATTACTATGCGTAATTCGGAAGTATTGTTTTCGGTTGATTATGGAGGTGTGTCTGTTCAATACTGAGTTCAGACCTTATATTGGTATTCAATGAATTGATTTGTAGAGGTCCATTAATTAGTTGAGTAGTTGACCCGCGCTTGAAGGTTAATTTTATCAAAATTATTCTAGACAAGAAAAATCCAAAATTAGCTTCTTTTTATACATCGATCGGGGTTCCATGTGAGGGATTAAAGTTTCCATCTAATCACGGTATACACACCGAAAGAAACAATTCATTTAATCTCATAATAGAGAAAGGCCAACAAAAAGGACCATATCTTTTTTCTTTTTGGGTGAACGAACAAAACTTTTATTCTCACAAGCCAACCCTACAAAAGCTTCTTGTACCCTCTATGAGGAATTTGAAAGTGAAATTTCACACAAAGTCACATGAGAATATACAGAATATTGGAGAAAATCACTGCCGGAAGAATTTTACACCTCGATGGACCGACTCGGCTCGAACTGGATTAGACGGGACTAAATAGACTTCCGAATACTATGACACAAAAAAAAATAAGAAGAAGAAAAAAAGAGTATAGAAGATTCTGACATAAAACTGTCAGCACAAATATGGTAAAGGGTTTCATCAAGTCATTGACAAGATTTCGCAATGTTGGATGTTACGTAAAATTCGATGGTAACCACAAGCTTTGAATGGTCATTAACAGTTACGGACGTGGCAAAACTACCTTTATAATGATCATGGAGTAGTAGCGGAAAGCATGTATCCCACCCATTCGTAACTATTCATAACCCGCAACTTGACAAGCTACAAGAAATGAAAATGACAATCATTTACCAGTACCGGATTCGAAATGCAAATGATAAATCCAATCCAATCCGAAGCCACCTGCATATCCGGCAACAAAAGTAATCATGCATTGAACCCGCGTAAAGCAAAAAAAATGAAGACCGTAAACACCAACACAAGAAACTGTGTCAAATTAACATATCTGTTTGAATACATCTACTCATCATTGAGATGTGATCTATGCAAACATAGAACGGAAAGATTTTTCCATTGCTGAAACATTATCACTCCATGAAATAATTTCACATCAAAGGTCAACCAAGTGCAAAATTGCCTGTGACCTGTAAGAATTTAACGGTTTCAACTGTGTAATGGGCGATTAGAGGGTTGATTGCAGGAGGGACGAGTTCCAGCAGTCTTTGATGATCGTGAACAAGTCAAAGCTCGAGCTTCGAGCTACCAAACTGACTGAGTAAGATGGCCATATCCATGCCCTGTGTCATAGTTGGCACAGCAGTATCATAAGGGCAATCCCGAGAGAACCCGGCCTTCCCAGACTTGTGTACCTTCTTTATGCACCTCTTGAACTTCTCATGGCATTTTATGTCGATTAATCCTGTAAATTACACATCATTCACAATTCAATAGTCGCACTAATATATATTCAAGACTTACATCTAACACAACACAATGGTTTAAGTCAAGGCGAAATTTTTTATGTTTGATGTACACCCCATTTCTGAACCGTCTTTCAGTCCGTTCCCTTTTGGATCAACCATCATAGTAACACCACCAAAATCCGCCTCAACCAAAAACATTGATGAATTTGTGCTCAAAGCAATCTTAAATTTTTTATGAAGTTCTGATTAAGTCCCAAATCTATTTAGTAAAGCATAGTCATTTTGGGTGAAAAAAAAAAAAACAAATGTAGATTCTATAAACCGCATTTTAACATATTTACAGTAACAGATTGAGGGACGACTCAAGAAAAAAATCATAGGTTATCAGAGTCCGATCTGAAGAATCATCGCCAAGATAAGGCAAGGCACTCGACACATCTGAAATGTAAACGTGAAACTATGATGTTATCACAATCATATGCACTAATATAGGTCAACCTCGGCGACTAGAGCAAAATCGCATTAACAATTCTCGCTCCTACTCGAGAAAGGCATTAATATATTCTCTCGTTCCAATCTCCATTGACACATCAAATCAACCACAGCAATCAATGAATAACCAGACATGACTCAGGGGTCATTTTCGTATAGATCGATATTCAACTACCTTTTTTCTCGACGCATTCATCATGGACCTTGCAGCAAGCGTCAAGCTCGTCGCACGGCTCCTCTCCGGGACAGCCGGTCCATCCTACGCCGCAGTACTTGCCGTACCTGATCCCAACACCTACCAAACCCAAACGAATTTCACGAATTTTAGTCCCTCAACAGATGATTTCTGCCAGCCAATAGATGAACAAATGAGGATGCGGAGCTGCTCACTGTTACAATTCTCCGCGACACAGGTTCTGCTGCATTTGACCTGCGATCAGCAAGCATCACAGGTAACGGCTTCAGATTCAAGGGCTGCCGTACATTTCGACGGGAAAGAAGACGGGGGCTTTGGAGGTCGGTACTCACCTGGGAATCATTGCTGGAGGCTTCCGCCACGGCGGCGGCGGCAACGGCGGCGGCGACGGCGGCTGCGACGAAGAAGACGGAGAAGGCGAATGCAGCCGCAACCCGCGGCATCCTTCCGGTCTCTCCCCTCTCCTCCTTCCCTCTCTATCTTCCTCTGTCTCTCTTCGATTTCAATTCGTCCGGACCAGCGGGGGTTACATAAGCCGAACCCGGTGTATATAGGCCCACCGATGATCGGTTTGGTCCGTAAGGAAAAAGCAAAATCTTCGGCTCGAATTAGATTAGATTCAGTCTGTACCGAATAAGCGCGCCTCTAATATAATTAACATATGCTATACATATCATGAAATTCGGACATTATGAGAAAGGGGATTTAACGAGACATCGCACTCGACTTGAAATGTCTATATGCACCGGGACTTTGCTTCGTACTATGCTGATTTTTTATTTTATTTTATTTTTTAACGTTATGCTGACGTGGTTCGACCAATGAGAGGAAGAGAAGATGCTGACATGGAAGAAGTTGGAAAACTATGGGGAAATGGCACATTTAGTCCTCTGCCTCTACATTTCCTGATTCGTTGGTCCCTGTACAATATCTTATGACTGTTTCGATCCCCAAACTTCGAGTTCGGATGCAATTCTAGTTCGTTTGGACTTCTAACACCCGATTTCTCTCTTGTTAACTTTATGATGACCAGAGAAAGATGGGGTAAGGGAATGGTGCACGTCCTTACCTGTCACCCATGAGATTACATGTTCGACTCTCACTGTAAGATTACAAGTACTATTTTATTAGATAATTAGAATTTTAATTCCATTATACTAGCTCATGTTCTCTTTGTGATCTAAAAATTTGTGGATGAGCATTGGGTGTTGCAAATCTTTTAGCAAAATGTCGATCATGCCAGAGTTTTTTCTTTATTCATATTCACACCTTCCAATATTCATTTGTATCGAAGTGTTATTCTTACTATCTAATAATGGTGTGTTGAGAGCTTAATCCCTTTTCAGTTGTCACCATGGCTATTGCTCATTTACTTGTCTCCATTCCTCAGTGGTTGGCCTATATGGCATCATGGGTGGAGTGGATCGAACTAGCCCGACTCGCGACTAGAAAAATGCAAATTACTGAACCTATCAACAAAAAGTAAATTCCTCTACCATCATCATCAAGTGCAATGTGAATTTCTTTCCTACAAATTTGGACAGGCAGACACTTGCATCTGATACTTAGATGACCTTCGTATGCTAACGTACATACTCTGGAAAACACCTTAACTTTATCTTCGATCATGGGACATTTATATATCTACCACGGGATCTAGTGCATTCAAAATATGATGAACATATGAACATATATAATCCATAGATTCCATATGGTTAGTTATAACTTTGACGATGGGAAACTTTGAAAATTAAAGTAGCATTTAGTAGAACAACGTTGTTCTACTAAACTTTGAAAATTAAGAGGTGTTAACACCTCTTAATCACTCTAATTTGCTTGATCGCTCAATTGCTAAGCCATATTTCTAAGATGCTCTTGCATTTTTTCAGTTTCAACGATTAGATGTTAATTCTCATGGTGGTCGCTGCCGCTGCGAACTGAATAATGGATCCCCGAAAGGGTTCGAGGGGTGTGAGAGCATCGATCAGGCATCCCTGCCGGCCACATCAATCCAAATACTGTAGCAGGTCCCTCCCTGCCACGGAGGTATTAGAAAACCGATGAGTTTGAGGACTCAACTGCATGAACAAAAGTAAGAGGACCAAATAAATATTAGTTATTAATGCCTAACGGGAATAACTGTCTCCGCCCTTAACATATAAACCCACTGTTCCCTTTTTTCTTCTATTAATGTCACAAGAATCATATATTGATTGGAAGCAAATCAAAGGTATAGTATTCATACTGTTTTTTGATGATTCGTCTATTGTTTCATTCCCTCTCTTCAATATTCTCTATTCGATTTCCAGCATCTCTCATGCCCTTCATTTTCATTTTTAAAGATGGCAGATGAATGTCATCCCCCCGAGAACCAGGACAGCCCCTGCTATGCTCCAGAGTCCCGACAACTTCAAGAATCATGGAGGACGCCGTTGTGGCAAACTCGAGAATGGGTCTTTAAAAGGGGATCAAGGGGCCCATCTGGGAGGCTCCAAGTTGATGAGTTTAATGACTTAACTGCATGAAAATAATTAGTAAGAGAATGAAATCCTGAAAATCCTTCACACTTTCTGTTATAAATTATCATTCCAAAAAGTTCGGTAATGTGTAACAGAAATAACTGTCTCCTACTTTAGCATATAAACCCACAGTTCCCTCTCCTCTTCTATTCGAAAACCAGACTCTCAGACTTTAGTTCTCTTTCTTGATTATTGGAAGCAAATCAAAGGTATAGTATTTGTACGATTCTTGATTACTGTCTCTTGCTTCATGCCCTCTCTTCGACGATTACTCTTTCATTTCCGATAACTCTTGGCCATTCATTCTCAAGTTCACCAATGGCCGATGATTGTCATCCCGAACTCAACCCTGTCAGCTGTCAAGAACTGAACCGTTTCATTGCAAAAGTTGATGGCAAGATCAGGTTTCTGTTGAAGGGTCTCAGAGCACAATACCACATGATGAAGTGGGTATTTGAGGCACTCCGGAGTTATCAAGAGAGCATGAAGAGAAGGCTGGAAGGCGTGGTCAACATGGCCTTCGAAATCAAGAACGAAGATGATGCCCTCAAATGGTTTACAGAATCCAGAGAGAGCATCGCACTCGTGGAGGCACTGAACCATTTCTTCTGGAAAAAGGAGGAAGAAATTGATGCTCGATTGAACAAGTGCTGTGAACTCATCGGGGCAGCATGGTGGGAAGAGCCGAAAGAAGAGAGCAGACCTGCAGATGGCCTTGATCAGCCAAAGGATCCTGCTAAGAGCGAGGAAGATCAAGTATCAGCTATGAAGCCAAACGGTCCTAATAAGAGTGAAGAATGTCAAGAGCAGGATAAAAAGCCAAAGGGTCCTGCTAAGAGAAAAGAAAGTGAAGAACCGAATATAATGCCAAAGGATTCAGTTGAGGGCGAAGAAGGTCAAAAACCAGATATAATCGATTTTAAGGGCTTTAGTGAAGATAACAAAATGGGAAAGGATGCAATGAAAGGTACTTGATTTGATCTCTAATTGATCTCTCCTTCCTTCTGTTTAATATCGTCATTAGTCACTGCAGTTTCTCATGCCTTCAAGAGTTTCAGGGTCATCAGTGGGTGGCTGAGGAAAATCTTGAGCATGATGCTGTTCGTACCGGGACCTCTGTCAATTTCTCTGAACTGATCCGTGGCATTCAAAGAGTTGATGATAAGATCGAGTCTCTGCTGATGATAAGGTCTAATCCTGTGGTGCCAATACTGGCAGATTGGAGGAAGCGTTAACTGCTGGCATTTTTGTGGCTGTAAAACCCAAACCCAAGTTTCATGGAGGCCAACTGAGTCCACATGATATCTCACTGCGTAAGTCGCCCAATCTCGAAAATCTTGTCAATCTGACCGAGTTTATCAATCTCGGTACAACTGAGGAACATTGCAAGGCAGTGGAAGAAACTAAGAATGTAGAGATTGAGATCGGGGATGTCCTGATGAGTTTGCAGAAAAACTTTGCACAAGGCTGATGCACCAAGCCACCAAGATCTACATCAAGGTATCGCTCATGCTAGTCGAGCTCCTCCTTTTACTATCAAGTCCTCTCTAGAGAACATTAAGGAGGGGGAGAGCAACGCGAAAATGGTCAAGTGGATCCTCGAGGTGCTGAAGTTGGCAGATGAAGAACAGAGGAAGATGAAGACATTCACTCGTCAAGAACAAGCATATCAATCATCCGAGACTGATGGGGGCAAGAAGCTTCCTGAAACCTGTGAGCTAGTGGAAGAACTTATTGATCAGTTTATTGTCTAGATTGCTGAATTGGACAGTCTTATGAGTTACATGGTCATCTCGAATCTCGTCTACTGGAAGACAAGGCAGTTCAATCATTTGAGAGTGGTTTTAATAATATGGAGAGGAAAGTGCAGCGCATTGAGTCAAATATGGAGCTTCTCAGGAGTAGATACAGCTATCGTGGGTTTTCTTCCATGTTAGTCGGAAATGCTAATGTGTACTGTGCTATAGGACTCCCCAAAAAGTAGAGCAGAAAGCTGCCATTGACAGAGCATCTGTCAAAATGTTTTTGGATGAATAAACAAATCATGCTATTGGTAACTCTCAACTTGTGGTTTAGTTGACATTTTTCCTCTACATATGCCTGCCTTAATCATTTCGATATTCAGTTTCCTCGATAAATTCGAATAGCTAAGATAGGAGAACGAGCTAATGTGATACACCACTAGAGTAAAACCGAGGCCTTACAAGAAACTGAGTAAAACTTCCCTCCATTACATAGTTCGTTGACGTCCAAACCAAACGATATTTCACTATCTTTACCAGAGAACACTGAAAAAGATTTTTCTCATAAAAGTTCATCGGGTCAAAGGGATCAGTGATTTGCTTTGATAAAAATGAAGGAAACCAAACTTGAAAAATGCAACGAGATCACATAGTGTTCACTGTTCAGAAGTCTTTGGAAGCACCATTTGTCCAGAAGGCCATCTCTGTTCGCGCAGTTCGTGGGAAGATACTCTGTTTGACGTACAACAATATCTTTAAATTCCGGAGATGGAATCTCATTGCAAACATCCCTAAAATAGAACAATCCTCCTTAACTCCATATACAGGTCATATATGATAATCTTCCTGAATTTGGACAAGTAAAAGGGTGGACACTGGATCCAATGTCTTGTAATGTTCCGAAGCTGTGCAGAAGTTGATTAAGTAGTTTTAACTCGATCGATCAGAGCCTTATACCAGAGCATCGAAATCAAACGTCGTTTTTCAAGGTATAATTATCATAAGCTGATTAGGGAGAGAGCGAGAGTTCTTAAAGATTCTTGGGTTCTTCCCTTTAGTGAGTTTGGTGGTCTCGACTTCTCATGGAAAACTGAATTGAAGTAGTCTTAAGGAGATGATGATTCTTGTGTTGCTGCATCGGAAGCTGTCATGGCAAAATCGAGAACGGATCTCCAAGTTGATGAGTTTCAAAAATAAGTAGTAAGAGGACCAAATCCTGAAAATCATTCACACTTCCCTTTTTTTAAATTAATATTTCCAAAATAATAGTTCGTTAATGTATAACACAAATAACTGTCTCCATCCTTAACATATAAACCCACAGTTCCCTCTCCTCTCTTCCATTCGAAAGCCAGACTTTCAGTTTTTAGTTCTCTCTCTCTGCTCTCTTTCTCTGTTTTCTGCAATTGATGATGCCAAGAAACCCTGTTTCACTTCCACATTTGCTCTCTCTCATGGCGAATCGTGCCATCCGTCGACCTGAAGAATTCATGGTAATCCCCCTTTCCCTCCTTGCCTTTTCTCTTTCACACGCACACATGGTTGTCGCAGCTGATGATACCAAGAAACCCTGTTTTATTTCTCATAGCTAAACGGCCTGCTGGACCATGAAGAGGAGGAGAACGACGCACACAATGAAGAGTTCGACTTTGACGCATTAGTGCGTGGAGCTTTGGAACGAATTATGAGCTGCGTTGCAAAAACAACATGTATCCTCATCGTCTTCAAAGCCCTTCTGAAGGCCGTGATAGGGCCCGTGTTTCCGGTGGATCTGCTGTTGGACATCTCCACATGGTTCTTCGCCATCCTCACTCTCTTATCCTTCGTGCTCCTCCGTTTCCTGCCGTGATGTGATGAGCGGTCGGTCGAGGGAAATTTGAGTTCTGCTATATTGTCTTCTCATCTTTTCCAGTTCGTTTACATCATGTAGCACTGCAGTTACTTTGCAGGGTTGGTGAAACATTTCTGGTAGTTTTGAACTTTTGAATGACCTGATCACTACCGCACGTTAGGTATTGGTATCATCATATCGTGTGCTCCAGCGGCATTCAAGAATCAAGATCAATGTAGATAATCGATCTTTCTATCTTTGCGGGTTTCTTTTATCATCTTTTTTTAGGTTCAGTTTCTTTGCGGGTCTGTTGTCGTAGTGCTGCTGCTGCAGTTAGTTGCACAGTTAGGGAAACATTTCTGGTAGTTTTGTACTTCTGAATGAACTGATCTTATCATGTACTGCTTTGCCGCCATTCAGGAATCAAGATCCACGGAAGCCATTGATCTTTCTATCTCTATGGGTCGGTTTTTTCATTATTGTGTTCCTTCTTCCTTCTATTTGCAGTATTTTCTTGAATGTGTTGCCCATATTTAGAATTTAGAATTCAGTTCTTTACTTCGAATAGGTCGCGAGTTGTCCTTAGTCTGTTGGCTAATAACCTGAAATTAGGCTGAAACTAGCATTTTTTCAGTTGAACCGATTAGATGTTAATTCTCACGGTGGTTGCTGCCACTGCGAACTCAATAATGGATCCCCGAAAGGGTTCGAGGGGTCCATCTTGGGAGAGCACCGATCGGGCATCCCTGCCGGCCGCATCAATCTAAATCCATCTTGGAAAAGTGCTTCAAAACTGTAGGGAAAGATGAAAATCTCGAAGTTGTAGTGAGCACAGCCAGGGGTGTTGTCCTTCTGAAGTCAGTGCTCAAATCACTCACGAAGGAAGAGCAAGCAATCGAGGCTCAGGTGGACGTGTACGTGGATGGCCTCCCCTCAGGTCACTGGCCCAAGAGAGAGCAGTGAACTTTTTGGCTAGGTAGAAGAAGAGAAGCCGACAGAGAATGAAGAGCCAGAGAGAGGCACATTCAACGTGGAAAGCTCTAATGACAGTTTAACAGGGGCTGATCCCGTGGTGCCCGATACTGGCAGATCGGAAGAAGTGATGACTGCTGGCATTTCAGTGACTGAAGAAGCCAAACCTGGGTCTGAGAAAGACCAATTGAGCACATGATCTCTCACTGCGCGAGTCTCCTGATCTTGAAAATGTTGCTGATCGTGAGTTGACTGAGTTTATCAATTTTGTCATAACAGAGGAAGTATGTAAGCCCATGGATGAAACTAGCAACGCAGAGATCGAGATCGGGGATGTCCTGATGGGTTTGCAGAAAAACTTTGCACAAGGCTTGATGCACCAAGCCACCAAGATCCACTTTGGGGTGTCGCTCATGCTAGTCGAGCTCTTCCTTTTACTATCAACAAATGAGAAGGAAAAACTGTTCCAGCTCTGAGCATTCAAGTCCTGTCTGAAGAACATTAAGGAGGGGAATAGCGACGCGAAAGTGGTCAAGTGGATCCTCGAGGTGCTGAAGGTGGCAGATGAAGAACTGAGGAAGATGAAGACATTCACTCGTCGAGAACAAGCATGTCGATCATCTGAGATTGATGGGGACAGGAAGCTTCCCGAAACCTGTGAGCTAGTGGAAGAACTTATTGATCAGTTTATCATCTTGATTGCTGAATCGGACAGTCTTGTGAGTTACATGGGTCATCTGTAATCTCGTCTACTGGAAGACAAGGAAGTTCAATCATTTGCGAGTGGTTTTAATAATATGGAGAGGAAAGTGCAGCGCATTGAGTCAAATATGGAACTTCTCAGGAGTAGATACAGCTATCGTGATTTTTCTCCAATGTTGGTCGGAATTGCTAATGTGTACTGTGTGCTAGGACTCCACAAAAAGTAGAACAGAAAGCTTCCCATTGATAGAGCATCTGTCAAAATGTTTTTTTAGATGAAGAAACAGATCATGCTATTGGTAACTCTCAACTGGTGGTTTAGCTGACCTTTTTCCTCTACATATGCCTTAAAAGTTTCAATATTCAGTTTCCTCGATAAATTCGAATAGCTGAGATAGGAGAACAAGCTAATGTGACACATCACTAGAGTAAAACCGAGACCTTGCAAGAAATTGAGTAAACCTGCCCTCCATTACATAGTTTGTTGACGTCCAAACCAAATGATATTTGAGTATCTTTACCAGAGAACCCTGAAAAGGATTTTTCACATAAAAGTTCATCAGGTCAAAGGGATTACTGATTTGCTTTGATTAAAATGAAGGATACCAAACTTGGAAAATGGCAATGAGATCATATAGAGTCCAGAAGGCAATCTCTGTTCGCATAGTTCGGGCGAATATACTCTATTTGACATCATCAAATTCAGTAGTTTTAACTCGATCTATCAGATTCTTATACCAGAGCATGGAAATCAAATGTCGTTTTTCAAGGTAAAATTATCATAAGCTGATTAGGGAGAGAGCGAGAGTACTTAAAAGATTCTTGGGTTCTTCCCTTGAGTGAGTCTGGCGGTCTCGACTTCTCATGGAAAACTGAAAAGAATTGAAGGAGTCTTGAGGAGATGATGATTCTTGTGCAGTTGCAAAGGACGAGTTGTGGCAAAATCGAGAACGGATCTCCAAGTTGATGAGTTTCAGAAATAAGTAATAAGAGGACCAAATCCAGATAATCCTTCACACTTCCCTTTTTTTAAAATTAATATTTCCAAAATAATACATCGTTAATGTATAACAGAAATAACTGTCTCCATCCTCAACATATAAACCCACAGTTCCCTCCCCTCCTACTCGAAAGCCAGACTGTCAGTTTTTAGTTCTCTCTCTCTCTCTCTCTCTCTCTCTCTCTCTCTCTCTCTCTCTCTCTCTCTCTCTCTCTCTCTCTGTCCTCTGCAACTGATGATGCCAAGAAACCCCGTTTTGCTTCCACATTTGCTCTCTCTCATGGCGAATCGTGCCATCCGTCGACCTGAAGAATTCATGGTAATCCCCCTTTCCCTCGTTGCCTTTTCTCTTTCACACACACACACACACACACGTGGTTTTCGCAACTGATGATGCCAAGAAACCCTGTTTTATTTCACATAGCTAAACGGCCTGCTGGACCGTGAAGAGGAGGAGAACCACGCACACAATGAAGAGTTTGACTTTGACGCATTAGCGCGTGGAGCTTTGGATCGAATTATGAGCTGCATTGCAAAAACAACATGTATCCTCATCGTCTTCAAAGCCCTTCTGAAGGCCGTGATAGGGCCCGTGTTTCCGGTGGATCTGCTGTTGGACATCTCCACATGGTTCTTCGCCATCCTCACTCTCTTATCCTTCGTGCTCCTCCATTTCCTGCTGTGATGTGATGAGCAGTCGGTCGAGGGAGATGCAAGTTCTGCTATATTGTCTCCTCATCTTTTCCAGTTCGTTTACATCCTGTAGCACTGCAGTTACTTTGCCCGCATGGTGAAACAGTTCTGGTAGTGTTGAACTTCTGAATGACCTTATCACTACAGCACGTTAGGTATCGGTATCATCATATCATGTGCTCCGGTGGCATTCAAGAATCAAGATCAATGTAGATACTCGATCTTTATATCTTTGCGGGTTTCTTTTATCATCTTATTTTAGGTTCAGTTTCTTTGCGGGTCTGTTGTCGTAGTGCTGCTGCTGCAGTTAGTTGCACAGTTAGGGAAACATTTCTGGTAGTTTTGTACTTCTGAATGAACTGATCTTATCATGTACTGCTTTGCCGCCATTCAGGAATCAAGATCCACGGAAGCCATTGATCTTTCTGTCTCTATGGGTCGGTTTTTTCATTATTGTGTTCCTTCTTCCTTCTATTTGCAGTATTTTCTTGAATAGGTCGCGAGTCGTCCTTAGTCTGTTGGCTAATAACCTGAAATTAGGCTGAAACTAATTCATGTTCGGGGCCTTCGATCTTAACTGTGTTATTCGAGCTCAAATATCTCAATATCTCCCACTCTTTCACTCCATCTGTTTCGTGTAAGTGCTTCTCTAAAGAAAAATAATAATGCAGGGAAAATATTTTAAGAAGAATAATAGATAGTTTCATGTATTTTGCAGTGAACATATGAGAAATTAAGGTGATCTTGCTCGAAATCGGGGTTATTAGTGGACACGGTTCAGGATAACAAGTAATTATTAAAATCAAACTGAGTTGTCTATAACGATGGTTAGTCAACTATTGGTAAGTCTTCCCATCAGTAAATAGTATTTTCCCTTCTAGAAATCTAGCTTGGAATTCCCTCAAACTCAATTTTGTTCATCCTGACTAGGAATAACAGTACCATTGGATGATAATAAATATCACCTTCCACATATTGAAAGATGAAGATTCTCACATCTACCGAGAAAAAAAAAAGAATAAAATTCTCGTTTAGGTACTACACAAGAGTCTTCTTCTTAATGCTGAAGTGCCTAAATATGCGACCGAGACTCATTGCCACCGGAGCATCTATATACATGTTTCCATTGGCCATTAATTAGAATTAGAACAATTCAAGAACGATGTGTAATAGGAAATGATAGGCTGACCTATAAATTACATTGCAATGCGGGATCTTCCCTGCTACTACTAGCGAGGATTGCAGAGTTTGAGATTTGCAATTTCATCGAATTTATTTACTAAATGAAAAAAAAAAAAAAAACAAAGAGAGGATATTCTTCATTACGTATACAACCTGGTAAACAAAGGAAGAATAATAAGAAAGGAAAGATGCATATAGTCGACCCCTAAGATAGAGTAGTTAGCTCAACTCCTACAAGATACACGATAAATTAGTCG
The DNA here is from genome assembly GCF_007655135.1 of Punica granatum. NCBI lineage: Eukaryota > Viridiplantae > Streptophyta > Magnoliopsida > Myrtales > Lythraceae > Punica > Punica granatum. Next base: position 12,894,291 of record NC_045128.1, read on the forward strand.
ATATCATATTATATATATAGATATAGTGTCAGAATTCGAGGGGAGAATACCGGTAGGAGACAACAATTAGGGAGAAGAGCATAATCTCTCATTCAATTGTCTGGTATGTGTACAACTATTCTAATGAATAAGAAAGGAAATTGCTATCTACTTCTATACTAAGGCTATCCTATGTATGGTACATAGAGATACATGCATAAAATGCAATGACAAGAAATACGAAGAATTCCTTTCCATAATATATAGATTATAAAAGAGACTCACTCAGAGACTTAGAAGATTAGGAGAGGAGAAATATAAGAGTGTGGAATTTCTACTTGTGAGGGTCGAACTCAGTAAATGGAAGGATTTCAAATTTATACTTTTTTTATGTGCTTATATCACATTTATCTTCTCTTGCAATGATTTTGGTGAATCTGATATAGTCTATCATGTCCTCATAATCTTGCTCTTGGTCATTTTACCTTGTACACGTTTTATTTCATCAATGGAAATTCATTGATTGTCGATTGAAAAAAGAAAAGAAAAGAAGGAGAATCACACTCAGTAGAGAACACGGTTCAGATCGCACTGAAACAACAATGGAGCTCCATCAATGGAACCGAAGAAACATCAGACAGATGCTCGAGATCCTAGAACTGCCACACGAGGCGAAATCAAATAGATTGCTCGATCGAATGAGGAAGACCGCTATGAGGGAATTCGGAATCATTCAGCAGAAACTCACCTCTGTCTCGCCAACTTGATTCTGAATCGAGAAACTCAGGGTTGAATGAGACCGCAATTATTTGTCTGTGGGCTGAATTGATTGAAAACCCAAAGTTTATGTCAGGCCCATTAGAAGAAGAAGCCCAATTGAAAGCCCGTTATATATATATATATATATATACATATATACACGAGAGCAAAGTACGATGTTAGCCCGGGCAGATGACTTCAGAACGCACTATTTCAGAATAAATTTTTTTTAGCTTTTTGAGTTTTTAAAATTCTAAATGATCTTTTTTTATAAAATTAGCAACAAAATATTCCAAAATTATTTTCAATTATAATATTCAATTTTAAAAAAATCGAAAATACCTTAAAATCTTTTGGATATTATAGTGATCTCCAATTGAAGGAAATATGATCAAATTATTTATCTTTTGACAGTATGAAAAGATCTTTGCATATTACAGTGATCTCCTATGGAAGGTAATACAATGATCGTATTTGGAATCATTAAGTATGAATCATACGTACATGAATATACATTCAAAAAGTTCACGAGCGCATATATATTTATTATTTATTTGACCAAATATATGTTTATTTCGGTTTTAATCTTCATATCCAATAGACGTGCATGATTTTTTTATTTATTTGGTTTTCAAAAAGGTAAATCAGATCAAATCTTTTATAGATATGATTTGTTTATCCATATATATTATATTCTGTATATTGACACATTCTAAATGAGAAGCAGCACTCCCAAATTATGACTAGTTTTCGAGTGTGTGCTGAAGCAACCGTAATTGAGGTCATTTTCTACATCTCCTGCCGAATGTTTTCTTTTGTAAGTTCACCATTTATGTCATTTGTTCTCTGATTTAACGCGGGTTTCATTGTTTGCAGATAACGTCCTTTATGCTATTCTTGAATAAGTTCAATATATATTTGAGAAAAAGATTCTGAATGAAAGGGCTAACAAAAGTACCATTGATGTTTCTGACTAATTATTTACAGTAAATTTTTTGAAGTGGTCATTACCAAGTTCGCGCAATTAACTCAATAGAAAAGGCCAAAAAAAAAAGAGTATTATCAAATCATGATTGCTTTATGATTTGTTTTATAATTTGTTCTTCATGTAGTACACTAGAATACGGAAGCCAGTCAGCCAAACTGCTGAAAAGTGGATGAGAATTGGAGTGGTGATCTGTTGCCAACCAAACTTTTGGGGTCTTTGTTGTTTTCCTTCCTAACTCCAAATAAAGAAGTTTTCGCGCAAACAGTATAATATAAAAATATTCTTCGAGGATCTTTATGGGAGCGGTCATTATATGTGCAAAAATCGCGGCAATCAACTTTCACTTATCCAAAAATTCGGTTATGATTTACTTTTTCTTTGCTCAATATGTGGCGTTCCTTTGTCTCCCTATATAGATATAATATAAAGCGGAACTATAGTAGGTTCGACTAGATGGCTTGAGAACACTCAATTTCGAAATAAAATTTTCTCGATTTGTTAAGAATCTTTTAAAATATTGATTGATTTATTAAAATTTTGATATATATATATATATAGATATAGATTTGCGAGAGCAAACACTTATTTTTTTTATTTTTTAACTTTCTTTTAAAAGAATTTTTTATTTTTAAATATTTTATATTTTCTAAAGCAATACAATTTATGGGACCAGTTGTTATTTTCTCAATTTTTTAGCATCTTTTCAAAATGAATTTCTTATTTATTTAAAAATTTTAAAATATATATAGATGTACATTTACAGGATACATCGATATCTTTTTATTATTTTAACTTTCTATTAAAAAAAGAAATTTTTTTCTTAGTAATTTTCAATGTGTAATTTTTCGATATTTTTTAATTTTTAATTTTTATTTGTGAGACCGATTTTTATTTTTGATATTTTTCAGCATTTTTTAGAAAACAAATCATTTTTAAAAAAAAATATATATAGTTTGTGGACCATTCATTATTTTCTTCATTTTAACTTTCTTTAAAGTAGTTATATATTTTCCTTTTAATATATTTATAAATAATTTAATAATTTACTATTTGTTTTTTCTCGATTGTTTTGCATTTTTTCGAAAATGAATTTTTACATTTTTTAATCTTTCAAAACATGTAGATATAGATTTGTATAATCTACACAAAATATTATAAATGTAGATATTATTCATAACACCTTATAGATATGATGTGATATATATTTTATATGATTTCATCAATCCGTGAGCCACATAAACTATTATATATTGGGTAGGATTTTATCTATAAAAATAGATCATATTTGCGTATCCAAATATCTATTATCATATTCGCCTTAAAAAAAACATAATTTTCATAAAAATGATCCGTTATCTTATTTATATATAAAAATAGACAACGTTTTCTACCATTTCGCTCATATATATCTAATATATAGTTTTAATGATGGTAAATTACAATTTATAAAATTTCAAAACATGAATTTAATATATAATAATACTGAAAAAAATATAAAAATTGAGCACATATGATCCCCTTGCAACGCACAAGCTCTACGGCTAGTATACATCTATTGCATGGGCGCGCATATTCAACAATGGCGGTGGAGGAGAATTTTATGGAAGCTGAGTATGTTGGTGATCGTGAAATTAATATTCCCATGTTATTTGTGATTTTAGGAAGTCAAATAAGCCGGGCATTTCTCCGATATTATTTGATATTATATCTTTTGAATAATTAAGGAAGGCTAGGGGCTATTTCCTATTTGTGTATTATTTCGATATTGTATTTTATAGGCGAATCAGATTATGAAAGATTTCCTAGGATTTCATGTACGCGTCTATATATACTTGTCTTCTAGTTCATTCTAAGGTTTTGCACATTCGTCAATCAAATTCGTATTTTTCATTCTTATAGTTTATCGCACTTTCATTTCCTTGCACTTTTATTTATCACCCTTCATTTACTGCACTTTCAATTCCGTATTATCTTTCCTTCAATCGATTCCCGGTGGATTGAGAAAAATCCTTTCTTGGAGCTCCTGGGCATTCAAGGCCAGGACTTTTATCTTCTTCGGTATCACTTGCGGAGGTTTATCCAAGGAGATCGGGTTCACTTACTTGAAATGAACTTTCTCAAGTCGCAACTCAGCCTTCTGAGTTATTTGCTGGCCGAAAATCAATTAAGCAGGCCCGGTAGCTGCTTGATTTTTTCGAACTCGTGTCCATGTGTGGATTTTGGGCTGACTAGTGACTCGTTAATATTTTTTGGATCCACTTCCTGGCACGCCTGAATTTTCTCATGTGTTACTAATTAGGTGTTGAAGGTTTTTCACGTGAAAGAAAATAGAATAATTGCTAGATTAAAAGTATTAAACATCTATATTTTCAATAGATTCGTGTAATATCACATGATAATGAGAAAATTATTTGTGAAATAGTCGAATACTAAATGTCAGCACCTAATTTCGGTCCATCGGCTCCGAGGGGGGCAAAATTGTCATTTCCCAATTTATCACCTTTTCTTAAAAAAAAATTTAAAAAAATTATTATTTTTAATTAAATTAAATATGTTTAAAAAAAAAGGAAAAGAAAAGAGTCGGGCAGGGCCGGGCAGTGTTGACCGGCTGCCCGTGACTGCCGGCCTTCTTTTTAAAAAAAAAAAAAAAATTCGGGCAGGCCGGGCAGGGGCCGGGCAGCGCTCGCCGGCTGCCCGCGATCCCCGCCGGCCCAGAACGCCCAAATCGCGGGTATTCGCGATTTTCCTCGAAAACCGGCCGAAATCTCAACGGAAAGCGGATGGAATTGCAATTAAATGAACAGAAATACAATTCGGCTAGTGGGGGGGAGAGGACCCAGAGGGAAAAAAGGAAAAATTGGCTCTCGTTTGAGAGAATTTGGAGATCGGTGCGATTCGGGACCGTCGCCGGAAAATCGCGAAAACTCCCTCGATTCCGGCCGTTTCGACCTCGGTGAAGTCCAAACCAGACACCGCGTGGCCCAAGCGGCGCCCAGAGCTATCTCCCGCACCCTCTCGTGCCGTCGTCGCGGCGTCCAGAGGCGCGAATCGCCGCCCCCAGCCTCGCGCCGCCGCTGCCCCCCGATCCTGGCCACTATTCGGCTAACGGGCGTCGGCCCATTTCTCTTCCTTTGCAGGCTCGGCCCATTCAGGCCCAAGGCGCTCTTGTCCGGCCCAGCTTCTCTTCCAGGCGGTTTCTCCTTCGGGCGGTCCGGTCCGATCCGATCCGGCCCGATTCATCCGGCGATTTTTTTCTTTTTTATTTACAGAGAAGCCCCTCAACTTTCCGAACTAGGTAAATTCTCGACTTAGTGGCATGATTATGGTTCCTTTCCTGATTATTATTGCTTGCTTGATGGATATAATGTGAAATGAGTGTTCTTGGGTCGCGTGGGTGATCGGACTTGTCCCGAACTCGATTTTTACGAACTTTCTGTTTTGTCACATTTCAGTCCAGAGGACGTATTTTATTTTTTTTTAAGATCTGCCCCGAATTTCAAAATTATTTTCAATCAAGCCCCGGTCATTTTATTATTTTCCAATCAGTCCTTGGATTTTCCAGAAATTTTCCAAGAATCCCAAAGAACTTTTCAAATTGTTTCAGTTTAGTCCCGGGACCATTTTCACCCTTCTCAGATCTGCCTCGAACTTCAAAAATTCTTGTCAACCAAATCCCAGTCATTTTACTATTTTCCAATCAGTCCTGAAATTCCCAGAATTTTTCAAGCATCCCTAGGAATTTTTCAAGTTGTTTCAGTTTAGTCCTGGGGCCCCTTTTTTGTTTTCAGATCAGTCCAGATTTTCAAATTCATTTCAAATAAGTCCTAGGACATTTTCAGTATTTTTTTTCAGTTCCTTTTTTTAATTTTCAGATCAGTCCCCAATTGTTTTAGAATTTTTAAATCAATCCCTGCTCTTTTAAAATCGTTCAATTTAGTCCCCTGGACATTTTCTAAAATATCCGGCCCTTTTCTATTTGGAATCACCCACCAACAATGCATGTGCCCCATTTAAATATTTCATTTTTGTAATTATGTGACCATGTCGGAAATTAGAGTTTATCGGGCGGTCAACTAATGGCTATCTCGACTGCTCGAAATCCGTACATTAAAGCATTCGGCAAATTTCTAATTAACCTAAGATTCTACATACGAGATAATCGGGACGTTAAATTTGGCTAAATTAAATCACTTGACTTCTTTAAATGGATTGCACGAATTGATTAATAATTTGTAATCGCGTCGACAGTTCAAGAACTGTTAGTCATGCCCTTTTCGAAATTCACAATTTCAAAAGCACCGAGATACGTACAACGTAATCTTGATTTTCACGCACACACATATTTACTGATTTAAGGGTATGATTACCGGTTCTTGTCCTGCCGTGATCCTAGCGTAGGTTTGTGCATAGAATTTGTCAAAACATGGGAAAACAAATTAATCACAAACTCGATTTAAATCAAACATGGGCAATAATCGAATAGAGGGTTAGGTTTTGGGTTTTTAGGTGAAAAACACTCTTAATTGGTAAAAGGCATATTGTCACGATACAGAATAATCTAAAAATAACCCACTCATTCGAGACTTGACTATGGACATCATGTCTGTCGGGTCCGTTAAATGATGCCGAATGCTACATACCCTATCCACCCCTTTTTGCTTGTTTTAAGGTAGGATTTGTATGCCAAGATACCTCGGGTAATAATCAGTTAATTCACGTAAATTCGGCGATAACAAAACCCCATTGATTATTTATTTGAGCTTGCTTGTTACATCTTTTGCACTTGATTGTTATGCGGATCGAGCCTGATCCCTTAGGACTCGATTCACACTGGGTCCAACGCCCATAACCGTCGATCACGGGATCCAATACCCCCATACACCGAGTGCGCATTTAATTTAATTTTCGGTCTTTTCCAAACTATACGGTGAGCATGAGTGAAATCATGGCCGAATGCGAACCGACCGGGATTTAGTCATTGTAGTTTGTCTTTTATTTATTTGAGAGAACAATGTAAGGTTTTACATTATACATTTATTCATGTAAAATCCCGGTCGGAGAGTGGACGGTCAGAGTGTTTCTTCGAATTTACGGTGTCAAAACGCATAAGATGAGCGAAACTTAATAAAGTGGTAATTAAATTAAAATGGCAAGCCTAGACAAGCTAGAGTACCGAAAGGGCGTGTGGGATATAGGCCCACACGTAATAGAACCCCCGAATTCGGAATTTTCGGTTCCGTACAGACCATTGCCTTAGCATCTTAGGTGTACCCCGTACCCCTAGACCCGGGTAACTTGCCGGCCCTCGACCTTCGGGTCGTAAAATGGCAAGTGGCGACTCCTTCTCACGTGCGTCCGTCGCGCGTCCCTGGGAAGGTGGACACTCCCAAGCCGCGTTACATTTAGGCGCGCGCATGCGTGCCCTGACGAGACGAAATTCGGGTGCGCACAGCTTGGCGACTCCACTGGGGAGTTTTAGAGGGTTCGGGCTCGTTCTCGCTTGTTTTGTTTGCTTGTTTATTTACCGCTTTCTGTAATTTCCCGCTTATCTACTTTACGCACTTTCATTTATGCATTCGCATTGCATATCATACTAGATTCAGGTACCTACGGGTCGCGTCCCACGACCGATTTTAGGAAACACAGGTTAGATAGGGGTTCCGAGTAAGGGTACGTCGCATGGTTGGACCGTCGATTAGGCCCCCAAAGATCCCCGCTCGATTTCAAGGAATTGACACCCTTGAATTGGGAGCCCCCATCCTTACGTAACACGGTCCCTGTAGTACTAAAATCATGCATTCTGCAGGAGCTCCACGCTATCCTCCAACCCGACTCCAACAACAGTCCTTGAGTCGGTCTGCGCGCCAATTTGAATTTTTTCTGTTCTTGAGAGAGATGCGCGATATATACTATTCATTAAGCCGTGGGCATTTTTTATTTTCTACATGCATGCATCATCCAATTTCAAAATTAGGGTGTCATTTGTATTGACTAGTCTTAAGTCGATTTTCCTTTCATCTTGGTAAGGGATGTCACGCCCGGTCTCCTGCCCGGGCCTCGACAGAGTCACACCACCGCTCGAGGAGATTACCCGTATATGGGGAGCATTACGCCCAGTCGACCGCCGTTACATCTCTGCGTTCATAGGGGATATCCCTTTGCTGGCTACTCGGCAAGTTGATTGGAATTTCCTCGAAGCCGCCATCGCATTCTGGAACCCAAGTCACGCCGTCTTCGACATACAGGGTACTGAGCTCACGCCAACCATCGAGGAGTACCGAACACTCATCGCTCGAACCACAGTTGTCCACGGCATTGTAGAACCCAATTTCCACACCGCCCGATCAACCCTAGTCTCACGCCTACTCGGGGTTCCCACGACTCGTTTGAATGCTGAACTCGCATACTCCAGCAGCACGGAGATTGCAATCGAGAAACTCCTCTTTTTTATTGAGTCCCGAGCGCATAGGGTCCAGGGGGATTTTCTTCGAAAAGATTTATGTCATGCTGTTATATTGCTAATTTTTGGGACCCTCTTATTCCATCGCTCACATAGTCTTATCGATGCGGCCTTGGCCAGCGTTGTCCTCCAAGTGGTCGGGGGGCGTGGTTATGAGGTAGCCCTCGTGGCTGAGACCATTCGGTTCCTCGACCGCGTCTTGAGAACATGCGACCGAAGGATAAAAGGATCCCCTATGCTTTTACAAATTTGGCTCCAAAGTCACGCAAACCCTCTGCGTCTGATGCGCTCGATTATGTATTTTAATGGTCCAGAGTCAATTATTTCTCGATTGCTACCCCTCCTGCGTGTGGAAGAACGCAAGGTCTCTGAGTGGATCAAATTTTTTCGTGAAATAGTACCTAGGGGCTTCAAGTGGCGTGCCGCGTGGATGCCACCCGGACCCATGGCCCTTAGGTGTCCTGATTTTTATGGTGTCCCACTCATGAGTCATGTGGGGTCCACCACTTATTTTCCGGCGCGAGTAATGAGGCAGCTCGGTGGCTTACAAACGGTCCCCGAGGATACAGCGCGAACTAGATTTGAACATACTTGGCGGGAGGATCAGACACCCCCAGATCGCCAAAGTAACATTGAACAGATCCTGGATGCATGGCGAACTGTGATTACCGAGCTTCCATACTTCCCCGAGCATCCGACCCTTGATGAGCGAGATTTCCAGGCTACAGAAGAATACATCATTCGCTTTTACCGATGGGGTCCAGCAGCACACGAGGATCTCGTCAACTCTCCGCGAGTCAGAGATAGCGGGTCACCCGGCGCAACTCCCACTCCGAATATGGCCATCCAAGCCGAGCTCACTCATCTCAGAGCCGAAAGAGATCGTCTTCGTCGAGAAGTCGCAGAGAGGGATGAGCAGCTTGTTGATCAGCGTCAACTACAAAGAGAGCTTGCCCAGACCCGTGTCGAGCTACAGAGGCGCGATCAGGAATTGGCACGAGCAAACGCCGCTTTGGAGAGGTCCAGGAAAAGGGCCCGTGGGGGTACATATACACCCTAGGATAGACACCCCTGCCAGACCCTCGAACTAGGACTTTCCATGGCGACGGTCGCTTGCACCTCGGGCACGTTGGAAAATCGACTTAGGACTTCAATTTCAAAACTTGCATTGTACTTTGAACTTATCGAGTCAATGTGAATGACAACATTAGCTTTTGGAAAACTCACGCATCGCATGCATCCTACTCATTTATTGTTTTGCATAACAACTAACATCTCACCATACAAGTGAGTGAAGACCTCCTTCGCAAGTAGACTAACAGCGATCTTTACTCTTCCCCCACGGCAAGGCAAGCCGTGGCTCGAGGACCGATGCACCTTCCTTGGCAAAGCTAGCTTCTCTCTAACTCCACGCAATCAAGCGTTATTGCGTGATTGTACACATCTTTTCGCGCAACTGAGCACATCCACCAGCACAACCGAGTGCGTCCTCCCACGTCGTGCGAGCATGCCTTCACTTTACCCGTGCATACTGCTAGTTTCACGGGGCGCAACGGAAAGGAAAAAGGAACAGAAATTCAAAATTTCCTACCCGTGAAACTAATTCCAAGACCTACTAGAAGAATAAGAGTAAAATAAAAGCGTACCTGGAATATTTAAAATTGTCGACCAAGCGTCCCACGCGTGACGCCTCTACCGGTGTCCACACCGACTTTGTCGACGAGTCTTCGAGATCGGCGGTGCTAGCGACCAACACTCGAAAGAAACACCGATGCAACACCCGAAAATTTTAAGACTAATGGACCTAATTTGAGTTGAACAATTCAACCCAAATTATATATATACTTTATATGCATATATATGCACGCACACATATATCAGCACATATAAATATGTGTTGCTTTTATATATAAAAAGTATATGCATATACACACATTATATATATCATATATATATATATATTCTATGTACTCTGCCCCCCCTTTTATAAGCAACAGGGGAGGAAGCAATTTAAATCCCTGGCCGATGTGGGATAAGGAAAATCAAAGCTCCAAGTGACATGTGTCCAATTAAATGTTATTAAACCATTGGCCCATGTGTCACCGCATTAATCGTGCATCAATTTAGTCCATTTAATCTAATAAATCGGGTCTAATTAATCGACAAATTTAATCTTATTAAATATCCGATTAATTAGTCACATCCTAAATCATCTAATCTCTATTAGACGATTTTATTTGTTTCAAAATATCTCGTCAATTTAGTCGTAGTGTGTGACCCTGTAGGTTCCCAATTACGTTGATAGTAATATCAAAATCTCTATTTCAATATTACAAACAGTGAGCGGCATCTAGCAACGCATCACCGTTACTCAAGTAATCGGAAAGTCAATTTCTCGACGAACCTCGTGACCTATATTACCGTGTAATATAATCCATTGTCCCCTATATCTCTATTGAGCCCAAGGCATGGTCGATGACATCCTTGTATGGCTCAATATTTCTCTTTCTTGGTTTACCGGTTAAGTCTATCAGAACAAATGAGCTCGATATCGTTATATCGACTCATTTGGGTATGCATACACTTTTAGACTTAACCACCAAGTGGCCGTGAGATATCGCTCCCGTTTCGTAGGAGGGACAAATTCTATTTTGATCACTCACATTCCTCTCCATGCTCTGTGGTATACCCAATAACTGTCTTTATAACCATCTTGTTACAGTGGCGTTTGACAGTATCAAAGTATATGACATTACATGTAGGAATCTATGGTGACCTCAAGTCAAAGGACCATTACACTATAGTCACTTTGAGATATGCTAATGACAATCACGTAACAACCCATGTAGCAATCTCATGGTGGGTCAGTCCAATACACATTACTCTTAATGTATACATGTGGTGTGATTTGATATCTCCATATCCATGACCTATGAGACTTGGTCATCAATCAACACTCACACTAGTCTAACCGTATTATCGTTGTCCTAATTAACGATAATACTTTGACTATGGACATTTAGGAATAATGTTCATTAATTATAGGATCTCACAATCAAGTCACACTTGATGCCTATTGAACCTACTATTCCAAGGACATTATTGTGTAAAATCATATTTAGCGCAATCTACACAATAACAGATATGCCTCGTAATATAATGAAATAGATATCATATTACAGAACTGATTATAGATTGCCTCTAGGGCATACACCAATTCCCAACAATCTCCCACTTGCACTAGAGCCAATCTGGCATCTGTCTAATGCCAATAGATCTAGTGTGAGCCTCGTGCTTGCGCTGCACAAGAGGCTTCGTAAGTGGATCTGCGAGATTCTCATCTGTTGGTATTCTGCATATCTTCACATCTCCTCTGTAGATGATCTCGCGAATGAGATGGAAGCGTCTGAGTATATGTTTGGATCGCTGGTGAGACCTGGGTTCCTTAGCTTGCGCAATGGCTCCATTGTTGTCACAATAGAGATCCACTGGGTCTACGATGCTAGGAACCACAGCAAGTTCTGTCACGAACTTCTTGATCCAAACGGCCTCTTTTGCAGCGTTAGAGGCAGCAATATACTCGGCCTCTGTGGTAGAATTGGCTACTGTCTCTTGTTTGGAACTCTTCCAACTCACAGCACCTCCATTCAGGCAGAACACATACTCTGACTGCGATCTACTGTCGTCCTTATCGGTCTGGAAACTAGCATCGGTGTAACCTCTTACAACGAGCTCTTCTTCGCCTCCATATACCAAAAACATCTCCTTAGTCCTTCGTAAGTACTTAAGGATGTTCTTTACTGCAATCCAGTGTCTTTCACCTGGATCTGATTGGTATCGACTCGTCATACTCAAAGCATACGAGACATCTGATCGAGTGCATAACATAGCATACATGATGGATCCAATAGCTGACGCATATGGAATCCTATTCATGCGGTCCCTCTCCTCTCGAGTAGAAGGACACTGAGCCTTCGAAAGGCTTATGCCATGTAACATAGGCAGCGACCCTTTCTTAGAATCCTGCATGCTAAATTGCCGAAGCACTTTATCTATGTATGCACTCTGACTTAAGCCAAGCAGTCTCCTGGATCTATCTCTATAGATCCTGATACCTAGCACGTAGGTAGCTTCGCCTAAGTCCTTCATAGAGAAACACCTTCCCAACCAAGTCTTCACAGACTGTAAGGAAGGAATGTCATTCCCGATCAGAAGTATGTCATCTACATATAACACCAGGAAGATTACTATGCTCCCACTAACCTTTTGTAAACACAGGGTTCATCTTCATTCTTGATGAAACCAAACTCTTTGATTGCATCATCAAAACGAAGATTCCAGCTCCTAGAAGCTTGCTTCAGCCCATAAATAGACCGTTGTAGCTTACAAACTTTTCTGGCACTATGTGGATCGACAAAACCCTCAGGTTGCGTCATATACACATCCTCGAGGAGATTCCCGTTTAGGAAAGCAGTTTTGACATCCATTTGCCAGATCTCATAATCATAATAAGCTGCAATTGCAAGCAAGATCCTTATGGATTTAAGCATAGCCACCGGGGAAAAGTTTCGTCATAGTCAATACCATGAACTTGTCTAAAACCTTTTGCCACAAGTCGGCCCTTAAAGGTAATCACATTACCGTCCATATCAGTCTTCTTCTTGAAGACCCACTTACACCCAATGGGTTTTGCCCCTTCAGGTGGATCAACCAAAGTCCATACTTGGTTAGTGTACATGGACTCCATCTCAGATCTCATGGCCTCCAGCCATTTCTCAGAGTCATGGCCTATTACGGCTTCCGCATAGGTTGTAGGCTCATCATTATCTATGAGCAATACGTCATTGTCTTGAGTCACGAGAAATCCATATCTCTCGGGCTCATGACGTATCCTACTAGACCTACGAGGCTCCTGTGTCACTTGTGTAGAAGATTGTGCCACAACAACTTGTGGTACTTGTTCTGCAACATCGCCCGTCGATTGGTCAATGTCATTTTGTGGTAGAACTTCCCCAAGTTCTAATTTCCTCCCACTAGTTCCTTTGGAGAGAAACTCTTTCTCAAGGAATACCGCAGTTCGAGCGACAAACACTTTGCCCTCGATGGGATTATAGAAATAGTATCCTCGAGTTTTCCTTAGGATACCCCACAAAGTAACATTTGTCCGATTTAGGGCCAAGCTTATCCGAAGACAATCTCTTCACATAAGCTTCGCAACCCCATATCTTTAGAAAAGACATCTTGGGACGCTTCCCATACCACATCTCATATGGTGTCCTTTCAACTGATTTCGACGGAGCATTGTTTAATATGAGAGCAGCTGTCTGTAGAGCATATCCCCAGAAGGAGTCAGGTAAGTTTGCATGACTCATCAAAGATCGAACCATATCTAATAAAGTTCGATTCCTCCTTTCAGCTACACCATTCCACTGTGGTGTTCCAGGTGGAGTCAGTTGAGATAAAATCCCACACTGTTTAAGATAGTCAGCGAACTCATAGCTCAAATATTCACCTCCTCGATCTGATCGAAGAACTTTAATGCTCTTACCCAACTGATTCTCCACTTCATTCTTAAATTCTTTGAACTTTTCAAAGGATTCAGATTTGTGTTTCATCAAATACACATATCCAAATCTACTGAAATCATCAGTAAATGTAATGAAGTAGAGATACCCACCTCTAGCAAGCTTGTTCACTGGTCCACATACATCAGTATGTATGAGAGCCAGATGATCACTAGCTCGCTCACCTTTTCCGGTAAAAGGGGCCTTAGTCATTTTCCCCATTAAGCAAGGTTCGCATGTCTCGATCGATTCTAAATCAAACGAGTCCAATAATCCATCCTTATGGAGTCTAGAGATGCGATTCTCGCTAATATGGCCTAAACGACAATGCCAGAGGTAAGTCGGGTTCGAATCATTAGATTTGAGCCGTTTGGTTTCCACATTATAAATAGGCGTATCTAGATCAAGAACATACAGACCATTACTTAAATGTGCACTGCCATAATATACATCATTCATGTACATAGAACAACACTTGTTCTTGATAGTGAAACAAAATCCCTTCTTGTCCAAACAAGAAACAGATATTATGTTTCTACTAATAGCAGGTACATAATAACAGTCGTTAAGATCTAATACTAGCCCAGTAGGCAAAACTAGGTGATAAGTCCCTACAGTTAATGTTGCAACTCTTGCTCCATTTCCAACTCGTAGGTCCACCTCGCCCTTTGCCAACGATCTACTGTTCTTTAGGTCCTGCATATTTCCACAAATATGAGCACCACACCCGGTATCTAATACCCAAGATGTAGAAGTAGTAGATACATTGATCTCTATAACATGGATACCTGAAGTAGAAGTCTCACTTCCCTTCTTCTTCTTCAACTCCTCTAGGTATACCTTACAATTCCGCTTCCAATGTCCAGTGTTGCCACAATGGAAGCAGTAATCATTCTTCGCCACCTTGGCTTTAGGCTTCAACGTACCCAAGTCATACTTGGATGCACCTTTAGCCCTCTTGCCTTTACTCTTGCCCTTGCCCTTTCTTTTGGTCCCCTGGACCATTAGAACGGACATCCCCTTACTGATATCATGCTCAGCTGTTCTCAACATGTTAAGCAATTCAGGCAATGGTTTATTATAGTCATTCATATTATAGCTCATAATGAACTGACTATAACTGCTGGGCAGTGACTGTAGGACTAAATCTGTGGCCAACTCTTGACCCAGAGGAAATCCCAGTCTTCCCAGAGTCTCGACGTACCCAATCATCTTGAGTACATGAAGACCCACTGGGCTACCCTCAGTCAACCTTGCCTGAAAAAGTGCTTTAGAGATCTCGAATCTCTCATGTCGGGCCTGCTCTTGATAGAGTTGCCTGAGATGCACGATCATATCGTACGCCATCATGTTCTCGTGTTGCTTCTGAAGCTCCGAGTCCATGGTGACTAACATGAGACATCCGACGTTTACGGCATCATCATGATGCTTACTATAAGCATCTTTCTCAGCTTGGGGGGCATCGTCAGGTGGTGACTCAAGAAGAGGTTGCTCTAAGACATATAGTTTCTTTTCTTGGGTGAGAACAATTCTCAAGTTTCGATACCAACCAAGGAAATTATTCCCTGACAGTTTGTCCTTATCAAGGACGGATCGCAAACAGAAAATACTAGAAGTGCTCCCTGCCATGGTAACTACCACAGAAATATGCAAAATAAGTATTACGACACAACAATATTTAATGAGGACTTTATTAAATATTGCTCCCACTATTTATATCAAATCAATGACCCTCACCATTGATTCAGAGAATATCATTCTCATAGTAGCTCAAGATCCATATCTCACCAAGCTCTGAGTCAGCGAGGGCTGATTCACCCAGAACTGGCTATTTAGGTAGGGAACTCACTTTCCCAATTGCATCACATGCAACTCTTGATTAGTTGGGTGAATAACTCCTTATTCAAATTTATCTTGTAGATCGATGCCCAACTACATGCTTCTGAACTCCTAATCCTATTAGGCTTGCTCAGTTAAGTCCGACCCATTGGTAAACACCACGTCTTACTAGGATAGATGAGGGCATCCTGCGAAGGCAAGGTCTACACACTCATCGATCTTGGTCTTGACGAGCGTTACACGGTGGAAGGATATGGACTTAATATTTTGAGGGATTTTATTAACATTTAATCGATCTCACCATACATTATTATGTAACCATTACATAATAGTCCACACGTATAACTATTATACTAACACAACTAGGACATTGTCCATGTCTAACAGTCATGCACCGCAAATATCAAACATAATCATACCAGTACCAAGCATAAAATCATATTTTATGCTATTATCTACTCAGATTCTAACTAGCTAGGCTCTGATACCAATTGCTAGTTTCACGGGGCGCAACGGAAACGAAAAAGGAACAGAAATTCAAAATTTCCTACCCGTGAAACTAATTCCAAGACCTACTAGAAGAATAAGAGTAAATAAAAGCGTACCTGGAATATTTAAAATTGTCGACCAAGCGTCCCACGCGTGACGCCTCTACCGGTGTCCACACCGACTTTGTCGACGAGTCTTCGAGATCGGCGGTGCTAGCGACCAACACTCGAAAGAAACACCGATGCAACACCCGAAAATTTTAAGACTAATGGACCTAATTTGAGTTGAACAATTCAACCCAAATTATATATATACTTTATATGCATATATATGCACGCACACATATATCAGCACATATAAATATGTGTTGCTTTTATATATAAAAAGTATATGCATATACACACATTATATATATCATATATATATATTCTATGTACTCTGCCCCCCTTTTATAAGCAACAGGGGAGGAAGCAATTTAAATCCCTGGCCGATGTGGGATAAGGAAAATCAAAGCTCCAAGTGACATGTGTCCAATTAAATGTTATTAAACCATTGGCCCATGTGTCACCGCATTAATCGTGCATCAATTTAGTCCATTTAATCTAATAAATCGGGTCTAATTAATCGACAAATTTAATCTCATTAAATATCCGATTAATTAGTCACATCCTAAATCATCTAATCTCTATTAGACGATTTTATTTTTTTCAAAATATCTCGTCAATTTAGTCGTAGTGTGTGACCCTGTAGGTTCCCAATTACGTTGATAGTAATATCAAAATCTCTATTTCAATATTACAAACAGTGAGCGGCATCTAGCAATGCATCACCGTTACTCAAGTAATCGGAAAGTCAATTTCTCGACGAACCTCGTGACCTATATTATCGTGTAATATAATCCATTGTCCCCTATATCTCTATTGAGCCCAAGGCATGGTCGATGACATCCTTGTATGGCTCAATATTTCTCTTTCTTGGTTTACCGGTTAAGTCTATCAGAACAAATGAGCTCGATATCGTTATATCGACTCATTTGGGTATGCATACACTTTTAGACTTAACCACCAAGTGGCCGTGAGATATCGCTCCCGTTTCGTAGGAGGGACAAATTCTATTTTGATCACTCACATTCCTCTCCATGCTCTGTGGTATACCCAATAACTGTCTTTATAACCATCTTGTTACAGTGGCGTTTGACAGTATCAAAGTATATGACATTACATGTAGGAATCTATGGTGACCTCAAGTCAAAGGACCATTACACTATAGTCACTTTGAGATATGCTAATGACAGTCACGTAACAACCCATGTAGCAATCTCATGGTGGGTCAGTCCAATACACATTACTCTTAATGTATACATGTGGTGTGATTTGATATCTCCATATCCATGACCTATGAGACTTGGTCATCAATCAACACTCACACTAGTCTAACCGTATTATCGTTGTCCTAATTAACGATAATACTTTGACTATGGACATTTAGGAATAATGTTCATTAATTATAGGATCTCACAATCAAGTCACACTTGATGCCTATTGAACCTACTATTCCAAGGACATTATTGTGTAAAATCATATTTAGCGCAATCTACACAATAACAGATATGCCTCGTAATATAATGAAATAGATATCATATTACAGAACTGATTATAGATTGCCTCTAGGGCATACACCAATTCGTGCATACACCCCCGGCACGCTCGCACGACGCCTACAAGGCTAGTTCGATCCTCTACGCTTTTGAGTTAAAATTCCGAACATAGTTTGCTCTTTCATCGTTCCCCTTTCCCCATTGCAGGAAATACCCAACAAGAAGGCAACATGAATCCAAAACTGCCACAATCGAGACAGGAAACACTTCTCTGCTACCTCCTTGGACTCCAAACACTCAAGACCAACCGTCCCTCCACGAAAGATCACAGGCGACAGTTCCAACGAACATAGCATGTCCCAGCCCACCCGCCACGAAGCTTCTAACACGATCACGCTGCCGATCGAAGAATGGGCCCAACTCACCCCGCATGACCGGCGAGTCGTGCCAACCTTCGCGGAGAGCATCACCGCGTGATCATATGCACATCTCTCCGCAAGACCTTGCGCATCTACTAGCGACTAAGCGCGCCTCACACATGTCCAAGCATGTTCACACCAACTCATACACGCATGCTCAACATATCAATGCATGTCTCTTAGTGTGCTCGCACGACACCTACCAGGCCAGTTCGCTTCCCTACACTCTTGCATTGAAATCTTGAACCGTTTATGCTCTTTCATTGTTTTCTTTTCCCATTGCAGGAAATTCTCAACAAGAAGACAGCCTGAATACTGAGCGACCACACTTGATACAACAAACGTCTCTCATCCAGCTCCTTGGGATTTCAACACTAAGTCCCCATCCTTGCTCCACAAAGCAAGACTGCAAGAAAAATCAGAGTCACCGCTTTGCAGTGCCCTGCACTGTTCCTCAGCATTGACATTTCCTTTCGCATCTCTTGCGCTTTTTTATCGAGCACGCATTTACTGCATTGGGTTCCGGCCCCACATCGGGCTTTGGCCCTGCATCGAGCTCCGGCCCCGCTTTTGCTGCATCAGGCTTCGGGCCGGCTTTTGGGTTTTGGCCCCATATCGGGCTTCGACCCCACTTTTGGGCTTCGGCCCCTCATCGGGCTTTGGCCCCACTTTCGGGCTTCGGCCCCATATCGGGCCTCAGTCCTGCATTTACTGCTTTCGGGCCCCGACCCAGCATTTACTGCTTTTGGGCTCCGGCCCAACACTTATTACATTCAGGTTTTGACACCTCGCATCTACTGCTTTCAGGCTCATCTGAAATCCAAAATCGACTTGGATTCAAATTCACCCAAGCGATATTCCGAGAAGCAAGTCTAATCCTTTCGCTGCAAAGACCGGAAGTGACAGCTCCACAAGCAGAGCATGACCCAACTCTCGATCGTAGGAGATACCAGCACTATCAGGCCTCCGATCAAAGAATGGATCTCATCCACCTTTGTTGTGGTCGCCGATTGAATACGGGGGCAACATGCGCAGTCTTCTTTAAACTCTCTTCTAGTTTAAGTTAAATGCATTCCCACAAATGGGCTCTCGACATGATCAAATCCTTCAATGGAGCATTAGGACAGTCTTTGTGACGCCCTATTAGTTCTGTTGGACCTGTTCGACTCGCATGTCCTCATGGGACCCGACTCCTCGAGCCTTCCCTAGGACGACTACGCATGTTTACTCGCAACTAGGGAAAATATGCTCATGTGACTTTAGTCACGGTCTAACCACTCCAGAGTAGTGATGACTAGATTTCCAGAAACAAATGTCACCTACAGTGGCACCTCATGGGTCGCGCGAGGGACAAAAAGGGATTTTCCTATGGGACCACCTCATATTTCTTACCACATATTCCCCGCATAATCGCCTAATGCATTGTCTTCTTTGTCATCATTCACAGGAGCACATTGACCACAGGCGAAGAGTGATGCACGAGTTCACGCTTCCTTGAGAACTTGTCTCGGACCCTTTCCTTATACTTTGACGAGGGAGGTGTCCGACAATGAGGTACCCCCCTATAAAGTCGAAAACAAGGACAATCGAGCGAATCACTTAGCATTGATGCAACCGTCTTCCTCGAATATCCAGTGGCTTCAACAGCATGCACCCTCCAAGAGGCACGCACTGTAAAGAACAACAAGAGATGATCGGAGACATCACACCAGGCGCCTACCATGGGCCACTTCAACAAATGAAGATTGGGGCATCCCCGTTCAACATTCGCGCCGAGACAACCTCGGTTCCCTATTCCACATGGGGCAATTTGACATTTTCTTTTCCTAGACAACAGGGGAAATTCACATGTGATGCTTGCAAGGGCAAATGACACGGAGTTCGACTTCTGAATGCGCGAGAGTCAAACTTCCAAGAAAGCCGGTCCTCACAAAATAGGGCTAGTAACACACAACAAGTCTCCACGAGGCGAAGCACACCAAAGCGGCCTCGGCAATGCAAAATCGTGGAGTTTCAAACAAAGACATGGGGCACAAAACAAACCCAACTACAAGAGAAAAACAGAGCGGAAAGAAGCGGAAAAATGCGCCAATGAAGAGAGAGAGAAAAGACGCGGGAAAAACCCGCCACTGAACAAAACAAGGCACCCCCGAGATTTAAAACTCTAGCAACGCCAATTCGAAGAAGAAATCAACAAACCCCGAAAAAAGGGGAGCAGCAGATGTAACTCCTCGATGGAGACAGAACGCAACGCACTCAGAGGTCGAATCCTTCGAACCCTTCGCCCTTGCAAACTCGAGAGACAAAAGAATCGAGCCCGCTAGGTCGAAAACCCCTCGGGGCAACCTAGGCAAAAGTTAGGGCAAGAGAGAGGCACGACTGAAAATCCCGAGGCGGGCAGTCGTGGCAAAAGGAGAGCTCTTTCCCTTTAGGTTGAGAGGTGCGGCCCCGAGGTGGGTGACCGTAGCAAAAGGAGAGTAAAACGAGGGATAAAATTGACCCCCTAGTCTCTCACACATCGTGCGGACTAGGGATCCTCAACGGAAGTGGCCAGATTATCTACTCCAACATGATCCTCGATCAGCCCTCCAACACAGCTCAACCGTCCAGCGTGGATTCCTCCTCAAGCACAGTGGGCAAACCGAGCATGCTATCCAAGCAGTTTGATACAGCCTACACAACAGAAGAATATAGGAAAAAGGGTACATCTCGCTACAGGCGTGAACTCGTGTATCCTTTTAGCCTGGGGCAACGCGTTCCCCTCAAGCTTTCTCTTTTCTGTTTGTCTTTGCATAACTCTAGAATGGGTCACAGCCACCTTTCAACAGGCTACCACAAAACCGAAATCCCAGACATTCCTTTCTGAGGTCTAGTCATGGCATTCTGGAAATGGTCAGACCGAGTCTGATCAAATCTAGGCAAAAATCCCCACGCGGGTCATAAGCGCAGCTACCCTACGGTACCTTGACGAGAAGGGTCTTGAGCCGACGGGCGCGTCGAATAATCGACAGAGCCGCTAGGGTATCATTAAGAATGTCTCAATATGCTCGTACATGGCCAACAAGAGCCTTGGAGGCCTCGCATTGAGGCCTTCGAAAGTGGGATCTCATTCGCATCGCCAAAGCAAGAACTCTCTACGGGTTGCTCAGGCGACCCGAAATTGAAGAACATGCGTCGCGAACACATCCTTTTACCTGTACTTATACATTGTTAGTAACCCCATGACTTACTGATAATGCCAGGATCACAGGTACAGCAAACGTAAGAACTACGGCAGACTCTGATCCCCGGTCCAAGAGGGTACGTAGGCGCTTTCAGAGCTCGAGTCCCGCATCGCAAGACGCCGGTTCATAGCAAATGAACAACCGCCCAACCGGCGAACGAGCAACCGCCCCAGGCGGGCAACGAGCAACCGCCTCGTAAGCAAAAGTCACAATGGCGAGACCGGGGCATTCCCAGCAAGCAATCACTTCAGCGGCGAGACCAGCTGCCAGCAAGAGTAACAAACAATCAATCCAACAGCAGGGTCGGCTTCTGACAAATCAGACGCACAACTGCCCGAGGGGCAAAGCGGGCCTCCAGCAAAGCACAACCACCCCGGCGGCAATACAAGCCACGTCTACCACTACACCATTCCAATAAAGCCACGACCCAATGCCAAGCGCCCCTTTTCGGCGCCCCGCGCCATTCCCTAACACTAGTCGTTGCTTCTACATTCCTTGCATTTTCGCATCATGCCCATCTTTACTGCCTTCTAGACTTCGCGTCCGCATCTTTACTGCATTTTGGACTTTGTGTCCACATTCATTGCATTTCGGACTTCGTGTCCCCATCTACTGCATTTCGGACTTCGTGTCCGCATTCCCTTTTCGGACTTCGCGTCCAGGACTTCGTGTCCATCTTTACCGCTTTTCGGACTTCGCATCCAAGACTTCGTGTCCATCTTTACTGCTTTTCGGACTTCGCGTCCAGGACTTCGTGTCCACATTTACTGCTTTTCGGACTTCGCGTCCAGGACTTCGTGTCCATCTTTACCGCTTTTCGGACTTCGCGTCCAGGACTTCGTGTCCAGCTTTACCGCTTTTCGGACTTTGCGTCCAGGACTTCGTGTCCATCTTTACTGCTTTTCGGATTTCGCGTCCAGGACGTCGTGTCCATCTTTACTGCTTTTGGGACTTCGCGTCCAGGACTTCGTGTCCACATTTACTGCTTTTCGGACTTCGCGTCCAGGACTTCGTGTCCATCTTTACCGCTTTTCGGACTTCGCGTCCAGGACTTCGTGTCCATCTTTACCGCTTTTCGGACTTCGCGTCCAGCACTTCGTGTCCATCTTTACCGCTTTTCGGACTTCGCGTCCAGGACTTCGTGTCCATCTTTACCGTTTTTCGGACTTCGCGTCCAGGACTTCGTGTCCACATTTACTGCTTTTCGGACTTCGCGTCCAGGACTTCGTGTCCATCTTTACTGCTTTTTGGACTTCGCGTCCACATTTACTTCTTTTTGGACTTCGCGTCCAGGACTTCGTGTCCACATTTACCACTTTTCAGACTTCGCGTCCAGGACTTCGTGTCCATCTTTACCGTTTTTCGAACTTTGTGTCCAGGACTTCGTGTCTATCTTTACCGCTTTTCGGACTTCGCGTCCAGGACTTCGTGTCCATCTTTACCGCTTTTCGGACTTCGCGTCCATCTTTACCGCTTTTCGGACTTCGCGTCCAGGACTTCGTGTCCATCTTTACCCTTTTTTTGGACTTCGCGTCCGCATCTACTGCATTCTGGACTTCGTGTCCACATTCATTGCATTCCGGACTTCGTGTCCGAGTCCACTGCATTCCGGACTTCGTGTCCTCATTTACTGCTTTCCGGACTTCGTGTCCGCATTCACTGCATTTTGGACTTCGCGTCCGCATCTATTGCATTTTGGACTTCGTGTCCACATTCATTGCATTCCGGACTTCGTGTCCGCATTTACTACTTTTTGGACTTCGTGTCCTCACTTAATGTCTTTCAAGTATGCGTCCACAGTTACTAATTGATGGTTTTTACTATTTTTGCAACAGGCCTACATATTAGCAAAACGAGGAGAATTGCCAAACGGTCGCCAGGACCAAACGAGATGCTTCCTATAGTCTTTGGCTGCATCCTCTATCCGAGCACGCAACCAAAGAGGGGCAAGCTGTCAGCACCTAATTTCGGTCCATCGGCTCTGAGGGGGGCAAAATTGTCATTTCTCAATTTATCACATTTTCTTTAAAAAAAAATTTAAAAAAATTATTATTTTTAATTAAATTAAATATGTTAAAAAAAAGGAAAAGAAAAGAGTCGGGCAGGGCCGGGCAGGCCGGGCAGCGTTGACCGACTGCCCGTGACTGCCGGCCTTCTTTTTAAAAAAAAAAAAAATTCGGGCAAGCCGGGCAGGGGCCGGGCAGCGCTCGCCGGCTGCCCGCGATCCTCGCAGGCCCAGAACGCCCAAATCGCGGGTATTCGCGATTTTCCCCGAAAACCGGTCGAAATCTCAACGGAAAGCGGATGGAATTGCAATTAAATGGACAGAAATACAATTCGGCTAGTGGGGGGGAGAGGACCCAGAGGGAAAAAAGGAAAAATTGGCTCTCGTTTGAGAGAATTTGGAGATCGGTGCGATTCGGGACTGTCGCTGGAAAATCGCGAAAACTCCCTCGATTCCGGCCGTTTCGACCTCGGTGAAGTCCAAACCAGACACCGCGTGGCCCAAGCGGTGCCCAGAGCTATCTCCCGCACCCTCTCGTGCCGTCGTCGCGGCGTCCAGAGGCGCGAATCGCCGCCGCCGCTGCCCCCCGATCCCGGCCACTATTCGGCTAACGGGCGTCGGCCCATTTCTCTTCCTTTGCAGGCTCGGCCCATTCAGGCCCAAGGCGCTCTTGTCCGGCCCAGCTTCTCTTCCAGGCGGTTTTTCCTTCGGGCGGTCTGGTCCGATACGATCCGGCCCGATTCATCCGGCGATTTTTTTTCTTTTTTATTTACAGAGAAGCCCCTCAACTTTCTGAACTAGGTAAATTCTCGACTTAGTGGCATGATTAGGGTTCCTTTCCTGATTATTATTGCTTGCTTGATGGATATAATGTGAAATGAGTGTTCTTGAGTCGCGTGGGTGATCGGACTTGTCCCGAACTCGATTTTTACGAACTTTCTGTTTTGTCACATTTCAGTCCAGAGGACGTATTTTATTTTTTTTAAGATGTGCCCCGAATTTCAAAATTATTTTCAATCAAGCCCCGGTCATTTTATTATTTTCCAATCAGTCCTTGGATTTTCCAGAAATTTTCCAAGAATCCCAAAGAACTTTTCAAATTGTTTCAGTTTAGTCCCGGGACCACTTTCACCCTTCTTAGATCTGCCCCGAACTTCAAAAATTCTTGTCAACCAAATCCCAGTCATTTTACTATTTTACAATCAGTCCTGAAATTCCCAGAATTTTTCAAGCATCCCTAAGAATTTTTCAAGTTGTTTCAGTTTAGTCCTGGGGCCCCTTTTTTGTTTTCAGATCAGTCCAGATTTTCAAATTCATTTCCAATAAGTCCTAGGACATTTTCAGTATTTTTTTTTCTGTTCCTTTTTTTAATTTTCAGTTCAGTCCCCAATTTTTTAGAATTTTCAAATCAATCCCTGCTCTTTTAAAATCGTTCAATTTAGTCCCCTAGACATTTTCTAAAATATCCGGCCCTTTTCTATTTGGGATCACCCACCAACAATGCATGTGCCCCATTTAAATATTTCATTTTTGTAATTATGTGACCATGTCGGAAATTAGAGTTTATCGGGCGGTCAACTAATGGCTATCTCGACTGCTCGAAATCCGTACATTAAAGCATTCGGCAAATTTCTAATTAACCTAAGATTCTACATACGGGATAATCGGGACGTTAAATTTGGCTAAATTAAATCACTTGACTTCTTTAAATGGATTGCACGAATTGATTAATAATTTGTAATCGCGTCGACAGTTCAAGAACTGTTAGTCATGCCCTTTTCGAAATTCACAATTTCAAAAGCATCGAGATACGTACAACGTAATCTTGATTTTCACGCACACACTTATTTACTGATTTAAGGGCATGATTACCGGTTCTTGTCCTGCCGTGATCCTAGCGTAGGTTTGTGCATAGAATTTGTCAAAACATGGGAAAACAAATTAATCATAAACTCGGTTTAAATCAAACATGGGCAATAGTCGAATAGAGGGTTAGGTTTTGAGTTTTTAGGTGAAAAACACTCTTAATTGGTAAAAGCCATATTGTCACGATACATAATAATCTAAAAATAACCCACTCATTCGAGACTTGACTATGGACATCATGTCTGTCGGGTCTGTTAAATGATGTCGAATGCTACATACCCTATCCACCCCTTTTTGCTTGTTTTAAGGTAGGATTTGTATGCCAAGATACCTCGGGTAATAATCAGTTAATTCACGTAAATTCGGCGATAACAAAACCCCATTGATTATTTATTTGAGCTTGCTTGTTACATCTTTTGCACTTGATTGTTATGCGGATCGAGCCTGATCCCTTAGGACTCGATTCACACTGGGTCCAACGCCCATAACCGTCGATCACGAGATCCAATACCCCCATACACCGAGTGCGCATTTAATTTAATTTTCGGTCTTTTCCAAACTATACGGTGAGCATGAGTGAAATCATGGCCGAATGCGAACCGACCGGGATTTAGTCATTGTAGTTTGTCTTTTATTTATTTGAGAGAACAATGTAAGGTTTTACATTATACATTTATTCATGTAAAATCCCGGTCGGAGAGTGGACGGTCAGAGTGTTTCTTCGAATTTACGGTGTCAAAACGCATAAGATGAGCAAAACTTAATAAAGTGGTAATTAAATTAAAATGGCAAGTCTAGACAAGCTAGATTACCGAAAGGGCGTGTGGGATATAGGCCCACACGTAATAGAACCCCCGAATTCGGAATTTTCGGTTCCGTACAGACCATTGCCTTAGCATCTTAGGTGTACCCCGTACCCCTAGACCCGGGTAACTTGCCGGCCCTCGACCTTCGGGTCTTAAAATGGCAAGTGGCGACTCCTTCTCACGTGCGTCCGTCGCGCGTCCCCTGGAAGGTGGACACTCCGAAGCCGCGTTACATTTAGGCGCGCGCATGCGTGCCCCGACGAGACGAAATTCGGGTGCGCACACTAAAGTAAGTAATAATGCAACAATACAACGTAAAAGGAACTATCCTTCAACACAACAATAGTTAAGATTACATGATGCAAGCAAAAAAAAAAAAGAAGAAGATTAAATGATGCATGCAAAATATTTTGTCGGACCAACGAGTTCCACACATTTTTTCCATGAGAAAAATGTCCTCTATAATTTATTGTTGATGAAGTCCTCTATATATGTAGCTAACATTTCAATATAATTCTGATGCGAACATCGACGAACCTACCGCGAGACCCAACAACAATAGAATGAGATCAAACCCGGGATCGTCCAATGAAGGTTTCAAGGATAGGGAATATTGACCCGATGACTATAAACAGCCAAAAACTAATATTATAAACGGAATATTGACTCGCTAGCTATAAAAAGCTAGAAACTAATATTATAAATGTCGGGAATCACAAGTTATCACACTTGCAATATCTGCAAAGTTGCTGAGCAACAGCTCGGAGAAAATCTCTTTCACAAAGTTGAATGAAAACTGATCTGTCTTTTCTAGGGAGGCCACATGCCTATTTATAGAGAGATACTAGCTGATAACTTAAATGGGCTAATGAGCTTGACTAAAATAAATCCTAAGTGTAATGAGCCCAAAATGAAATAGGCCTAAGTTATTGAAAAGCAATTGAATTCAGCCTTTTGAACTTTGATCATCTTTTAAATAGATTTCTAGGATATGAACGGTCGTGGCTTCTTGTTCCACATGCAGCCCGCCTAAGAGCTCGACTTCTCCTCCATGGACATGCAATTACAGACTTTGCATGGCTTGTTGGATTCGCTTGGCTCGTGCTCTTGTACTTGCTATAGCTGGTACATGCTTATCCTAAAGCTCGCCTTCATGCCCGACCCTGTCATCCTGGAATTCTTCCTCAGGCCCCTGCGAAGGGTCCTCTAGCTGGATCATATCATTCCCCCTCTCTTCAAAAGGATTCGTCCTCGAATCTATGACAACCGACTTGATTGGTGACTGTTTTGGAGTCATTTGCTCGAGAAAGACATTCTTGAATTCCTCACTTTTCTTGCCAATGGAATGCTTGATTTGAAGTTGCTCTTCATCCATTTGGTTAGGTGGAAGCTGCAATAGCGTTGCGTTCCGACAATCGCTGTCCAGGAATTGAGAAGCAATATGACCTTTCTCATTGTCATTGGGTTGAAACGTGGTTGTGAGTTTCTCTTTGATTAGCTTCAAAGCTATTTTCTCTTCTTTTTTCGTCAAAGAACCCCACTTCAATTACAAGAAGATGAACCGGAAGCTTTGTCATAGTCATCTAGCAACTGTTCAATCCGCTTGTCTCGCCTTTCTAACCGATCCTAAATCAAATCAACCATCACATTCATGCGCTCAAATTGTTGCTGCATATCTCGGATCATCATGTTGTAATCAGTTCCTCCGTTTTTCTGATCATTTCCACTGCTTTCTTATGGCATGATGAAATCTGCAAGTGAAACTTTAGAAAATAGAGATAGACCTCACAACCACTCGCTCACGTGTTTGCACTCAAATTAATGTCACTCAACACTCGTGTTTCACTCAATTTTAGGCTTTTACCCTCTGATATACTTACCACTCTTGCCTTTTTTTCTCTCTAGATTTTCTCCTCAAAGTTCCTAAGAAACTAAGCAATTCAATCGCAAGAGTAAAATCAGTTGATTAGCCCAAAGTACTTATAATCATTGATTTCAAAAATTGAATCAAATTTAGGATCCAAACCTAAATGAGAAAGGAAATAATGCGATAGTTGAAGTTAACGAAATAATTGAGATGTACAAGTAAGATTTGTGGGAATAAGGAAACAAGAGGTTTATGGAAAGTATCGAAATGGAAGGAATGAATGATTCTAAGAGACAAGAAAGGAATGTGATAGGAAAATATTCAGTTGAAAGGAAACAATATTAAATTTCCCAACTGCACTTAATATGCCAATGGTCCATCAAAGTAAACAAGTATATATAAAAGAATGTAATTCAGGGATAATGGCAGATATGGAAGAAAATAATCGGAAACTTTTGGAATTCCCTACTTCACTTGATTAGCAGTGATATCTAAGGAAACTTCTTCTACCCCAAAAGAAAATATTTCGCAAACAATTGCTCTTTCCTTTCTTCTTCTTTTTCAACTTTTTTTCCTCTATATTTTTTTTGGACGAATTTTTTTTTCCTATGTATTTTTTTTTGGATCTCCAATAAGATAAGCTGAAACGTTAGGGTTCTTTAGGACAGTTGGAATCAGCCAATAAAAATCACAACTTCTATCAACGATTTACGAACCCTAAGAACAATGGATAACAAAAAACGAAATAGGATAAGTGAAACTTGGATTGGAGCCAAAGCTCTGATACCAAATGATGCGAACCTTGACGAACCTGCCGCGAGACCCAACAACAATAGAATGAGATTAAACCCGAGATCGTCCAATGAAAGTTTCAAGGATAGGGAATATTGACTCGATGACTATAAAGAGCCAAAAACCAATATTATAAACGAAATATTGACCCGCTAGCTATAAAAAGCTAGAAATCAATATTATAAATGTCGGGAATCACAAGTTATCACACTTGCAATATCTGCAAAGTTGCTGAGCAACAGCTCGGAGAAAATCTCTCTCACAAAGTTGAATTAAAACTGATCTGTCTTTTCTAGGGAGGCCACATGCCTATTTATAAAGAGATACTAGTTGATAACCTAAATGGGCTAATGAGCTTGACTAAAATAAATCCTAAGTGTAATGAGCCCAAAATGAAATAAGCCTAAGTTATTGAAAAGCAACTGAATTCAGCCCTTTGAACTTGGATCATCTTCTAAATAGATTTATAGGATATGAACGGTCGTGGCTTCTTATTCCACATGCAGCCCGCCTAAGAGCTCGACTTCTCCTCCATGGACATGCAATAACAGACTTTGCATGGCTTGTTGGATTCACTTGGCTTGTGCTCTTGTACTTGCTCTAGCTGACACATGCTTATCCCAAAGCTCGCCTTCATGCCTGACCTGTCATCTTGGGATTCTAAGATAGTAATAGTAATACCTAAGATTTTATGTATATCTATATCTATATCTATATGAAAGCAGGGTACGAGTTGGACTCGGTCAGATAAGCCTTAAAATACTCCGATTCTGAATGAAATTTTCTCAGATTTTTAATTTATTTTTTTATTTTTTTTTTTATATTATAAAATTATCCATAAAATCTTCCGAAATTAATGAAATCTTCCAAAATCAAACAACATCTTTTGAAATTAATGATATTCGGTTATAAAATTCTAAATAAAACAAAATGTTCTGAAATTATTTACTCAAAAAGTCTTTTGAAAATTAGAATCTGAAATTTGAAATCAAATTATTTTCTGCCTTGCTACCCAGCCGTAACCCTCCGGCTGCACATGTTGTACATGCCCCAACCCCACACAATGAAAGAATATATAATAATGCATAATCTATAAATATCTATAAATATTGCTCCAACAATTATTATGCTTATGTAATCTAATATACTCTGGAATTATTTACCAAGAAATGGAAATTAGAATCTTACAAAATTTTCAAAAAGACCATTTACATTTTATCAAGAGTCTTTGTCATATATTATAAATAGCAAAATCGTTTTCAAAAGTGCACATTATAGAGCAGTCTTAAGACAGAAGCTGATTCTTGGCATTGTGGTTCATTCGGAAAAGCATACACGATGCATTGACGCTGGCTTTGCATGAATTACCTACTATTATTGGCCATTTTTCTCCTCTCTTTGTTGGGTCAATCTAGCTGCTTGCACTCCAAACACTTTTATTTTCTAATATGCTAATTCTTTGTTTGTATCCTTCAGATTTTGCGATTATTCAGTGAGTCACGGAAGCTATTGGTGTACTAAAGGTTGATTTGGCTGAAGCAAAGAAGCATCTTGGTGCCCACATAAGCAATTGCATCTGCTGTGGTATCGATCGGTCACAGTAAGCCGCATTATTGCTCTGTTAGATCAGATCGAGCATATCGCCAAGGACTGTTTTCTTCCAAGAGCAACATCCTTACCGTTCTGAGCAATACCATTTTAATGTTCATGAAAAACTGATGATGGCTTTGGAAACAATATGAAAGCTCTTTATTTTAGCTGTTATTTTGATCCAAAGTATCTATCCTGTGCTGATTGTATATCGATCTTGGCTGCACTTTAAGCTCTCCTTTCATTGAATACATTGTCTTATTCAATTTATATAACTCAAGAGGCCCCGATAGCGGTGACTGTTGAGATTTATCATTCTAGAATGTTTGAAATTTGCACACACATATATATTTGAAGTCACACACATATATACGTTTCTATTATATATACAGTTCGCGCACACACATATTGTAACTCCGTAATCCTATATATCCATATCTATATATATAGTAGTCACATATATATGTTATATATGTTTATATATGTTATATATATATTCTTAAATTGTATTTAATTAAATTTATATATTATCGAGCAGCAGTTATATATATGTTTATTAGACGATAATAAATCAATCGTATGTATCAAATCTCGAATATGCTGTTTTCTTTCCTATGTGATTTATCACATTATTATGTAGTGCAGTGAAGCTACCGATTAATTATTTATAACGAAGTCTAAAATTCAACAACGTAATCTCCTTTGAAATGTGAACATAGACAGATACATGTATGAGATATATATTTTCATAGAATCCGAAAGAAATCTTTTTATTCTTATAAATTGAGCCGCTTGCTCCTCTGGCTCCAATTAGCCAAAAATTCGAAACAGCCAACCACCATTAGAAGATTGCTAGTTTCATCTTTCACTGTTTTTTGAGTTCTTATTTCTTAGATGCTTCCATAAATTTTATTAGCACTTTTTTATTTATGTTATAAAATTGTTAAAAAAAATTTATCATGTTCTATCACGTGGGGCTCCATGTTTAGTGTATATATATATATATATATATATATAAAGGTATTTAAATCATTAATATATGAAATTATATCTACCCTCAAACATTATATGATCATTATGAAATTAAAGCAGTTCAAAAGTTAAAAAAGATTAATCAAACGGAAAAATTACTGTATATTTGTCCAAATATGAAATAAAGTATGGTGAAAGTTAAAATACACACTTATAAATGAAGTTGATTATTGATAGTAGAAATTATCATTGATGTTACCATTGTCATGACTAATTAAATCGAGCTTTACAAAAGCAAATAAATAAAATGAATAACTACTGAACTCAAAATTCATATCATAAAAAAAGAAAAAAGGATCATCATTGAATTGTGCAATAAGAAGAAAGAAGAAATATTGAACGCGTGGGGTTCAAAAAAAGTGTTTCAATTACTGAAAAAATCAATATTGAAACAACCTGTTTGAAGTTTGCTTTAAAATATCATTCAACAAATGAAAGTTCAACCAAGAAATAAAAATCAATGAAGAAAATTATTAAACTCAAGGTTCGTGGAAACGGAAAAAAAAATATTTTCATTAAATAAAATATTGTCAGGAGGGACTTCATGGGCCTCCAGTCCATTCTTGGGTACATAATAGTTATTGATTGGCCCATCAGCCCACTGTGAGAGCTACGCTTACATCCCACATGGTCTGTCTCTTCGGAGACGTACGGTCATGGCGAGGAGGGGGCAATTTCACTACCCAAGGACATCCACGCCTGGGTGTATCAACCAATTTTTTTTTTTTGAAATTTTTCTTGTTATTCTATTACACGTTTCCCTTCGTGATCAGGTGTGGTGTGAAGGAGATTAGGTCATTGGTGGAAAGGGGAAAAGGCTCGTGGGCGAACAATTCGGGTCGGATCTTTCAATTGTGAGGAACTTGTTGATTCACATGTACCCGTTCTTTCTTTGGGAAGGTCGGGTGTGTGTCCGGGACGTGTTTGATTCGGGGTTTGTGTTGGGTGTTGTCAGTTGGGCTTCGATGAATATGATCGAAGGTATGCGAGAAATATTTGCTTAACGGAATGCCCTTTTTAAAAATGTTGTCTCAAGGAACTGCATGGTCGATGGCTTCGCAAGGGCTGGGAATTCTAGTGACTGCATGCTCAAACATATATAGGAGATATTGATAGATGCAATTCTGTTCAGTCTTATACCGAGAACAGTGGGATTCGATCGGATGCCTTGCTTTCAACTGCTTTTTGACAATGTATGCAAAATGTGGGACCAAGGGGTTCTTGAAGGAATGCTGGACAGGAACACCGTGCCATGGAACTCGATGAAGTGTCATGGAACTCGATGATACTGGGGTACGGGAACCACGCCCGTGCTGAGGAAGCCCTTAAATTGTTCTCGGAGATGGAGAAGAAAGGTCCTATGCCCAATGTACTACTTTTATCTACGTTCTATCTGCCTGTGCCCATGCTGATATATATTAGAGGTGATCGGTTCCGAGTACCTTATATTTTTCACGATACCCGGACTCTACCCTGTCCCTTACAGATTCCAAGATTTTGGGACCAGACCTTACCCCGTTGGAACCTGTAATTTTTTTTATTCGCTAAATAAAACCAAAAATCAACAACTTAATTGAACTCGAAACTAGAACTAGAAATTTCAGGACTAAGCAATTTCAAGACAAAAACTAGAACTCCGATAAATGAAAGTCAAGCGACAACTTGATTGAACTCGAAAGACCCAAAATCGGGATGCACCTTAGCATCTCCAACGAACTGCATACCATGGCATTTTGAGGGAAAATAAATGAAGCCAGAGCATGACGGGATAACCTTTACGCTTTGTCCAAGTGTTCATCATGGCATTCACTTTGAAACCAATTTCCTTAGTAAGAACATTCCATAGATATTCAGTTTTCGCATTCTTCCACGCATATCTTTTTTATATACGAGCTCAGTGATTTCTGTGATTAAGTATATAACAAGCAACAGAGGTATCAGTGGATCCTACAATAACAGTGTAATTTTTTTTATTCGCTAAATAAAACAAAAATCAACAACTTAATTGAACTCGAAACTAGAACTAGAAATTTCAGGACTAAGCAATTTCAAGACAAAAACTAGAACTCCGATAATGAAAGTCAAGCGACAACTTGATTGAACTCGAAAGACCCAAAATCGGGATGCACCTGAGCATCTCCAACGAACTGCATACCATGCCATTTTGAGGGAAAATAAATGAAGCCAGAGCATGACGGGATAACCTTTACGCTTTGTCCAAGTGTTCATCATGGCATTCACTTTGAAACCAATTTCCTTAGTAAGAACATTCCATAGATATTCAGTTTTCGCATTCTTCCACGCATATCTTTATTATATACGAGCTCAGTGATTTCTATGATTAAGTATATAACAAGCAACAAAGGTATCAGTGGATGGGTCCTACAATAACAATGGAAGTACAATAGTTATTAAACTAAGACAAACACCATTACCTGAAAAACTTTGTCTCCGAGATAATCCTGCAACATTCTGATGACTGTTGATCCCTTTGTATGGCTTATTGCATCAAATATCTCAAGAACCGACCGAGCATGGGATACTTCTACCTGAAAATCACCCACAACGACATGGGCAACATCCCATCAATCAATTTCACATGCTTCTCGGAGCTCGAATCGCAAGGTTTAGAGAACAGTAAGGTAGTGGATGCAGAAAGAAGAGGTTTGACTAGCTGACCTGAGCGGCAGTGCGGTAGTAGGGGTTAGGGTTGTGGGAGCGGCGGGAAGGGCCGGGTCCGCCTCCGTGGCCTCGAGATCGAGGAGGGACCAGAGCGGGAGCTTTTGTTGCTCCGAATGATGCCGTCAAGGGATATGTCTAAGCCGGAAGACATTTTCTGCAGATCAGAGGAACACCAAAACGCCAAGGAAGAGAGGAAGTCGACGGAGGGGAGGATGAGGAGAGAGAACCTGGTAGGGTTTAGTGGAAGGGAATGGCGCACGATGCCCCTTCACTTCCCTTCCCGTGTTCTGATCTGCTAAATGAAGCACAAAGCCGCTCATCACTAACTTTACTCTTTCCTTTTTTCTTTCTTTTTTTACATCCGGTTCCGAATACCGATTCCGATTTCGGTTCTGGGTACCCAGTAGGTTGGAACCAGAACCGGAACCGGATGTCACCGGTTCTTTATTTTGATACCCGAACCCTAGCCTATTTTCAATACGAGCTACCCGGATCCTACCCTAACGGGTAAGTTCCGACCGGTTCCGGGTATACCCGATACCCGTGCACACCCCTAATATATATGGTCTTCGACTGCTTGTATTATTTCAACAAGATGAACCAAGTTTATGAGATAGAGCCCGAAGTTGAACATTTTGGCTGCCTGGTAGACCTCCTTGCTCGGGCAGGTCTAATGAAAGACTCAGAATGAGCTGATAAAGAAGAGGCTTGGAGAAGAAGCTAGGTCCGCCACCACTCTAACTTGGAACCCAGAGAAGCTCTGAGGCCAAGCGATTGATCGAGTTGGACCCGACAGACATTGAGCCATACGTGCCGTTGTCCAACATTTATGCTGAAGAAGGTAACATTTATGATGATGAAGGAGAAAGGCTGGCAGAGAGATACAGGGGCAAGTGTTATTCATGCGGAGTCCCCAGATTCCAAATACTTGTAGAGAATGTCTCATTCGGTGGAGAGAGGATGGCATTCTTCATGTAGGGTGAGATTTGGTTTTTGATAAACTTGTCTTATAGAGTAGGGCTGGCAATATTTCACACGACACGATAACACGACACGGATACGACACGAAGTTAAACGGGTTTGGGTTGGACATTTTTGATAATCGGTCTAAACGGGTCCAACCCGTTTAAACATGATTAATAAGCGTGTCTTATCGGGTTGAACCTGTGTAACCCGATTATACACGATTAAACCTGTTTATTTAAACATGTTTAATCGTGTTACTATAATCATGTAACCCGTTCGTTTATGTATTTGGATTTACCAAAATATCCTCATGTAATCCTAACTTCCTAAGTCCCTAACCTAATTTATTTTCCTTTCTTTCATCCAATCCAACACATGTCGTGTTAACGTGTAAACATGCCATGTTAACGTGTTCGGAAAAACGAGTTAATCAGATAAACATGTCTTGTTAATGTATCCGGGTAACTGAGTTGATCGGATAAACAAGTTGTGTTAACGTGTCCTGATAACGTTTATAATCGAGTCGTATATACGTGTACCTATTATGACACGTTTCGATAAACGGGTTTAAACGTGTCTAAACGGGTTGACACGGATATAAACGTGTCGTGTATGGGTTTCCAAAACCTAACCCGTTTAATAATCGTGTCGTGTACGGGTTATGACTTTGATGACACGAACCCGTTTAGACACGACACGTATAAACACGACACGACACGAATTGTCACCCCTGTTATAGAGTATTGATAGCATAAATGAAAATAGTTATAGTGGATTAGTTGGACGAAGCAAGGAAACCCCTTGTTATAAAAAAAAAGAAAGAAGGAAGGGGACCATTGAACAGACACATCGGGCTGTTTGGTTTCGCAATTGTATTTTAAAATCACAATTCTAACTTAATTCTACCCACTACAAAACAAAATAACTCATACAAAGTCAAAGAGTGGGTCCCATTTTTATCATTTTTTCCCACAATAAAACAACATAACTCATACAAAGTCAAATGGTGGGCCCCATTTATACCACTCAAAATCAAAATCAAAATCTGATTTTAAAATTCTACTATGAAACCAAACACCACCGAAAAATCTTCGGCTAGCAGGATGCCATACTATCATATGATAAAATACCAATCTGGTGTGCATCCACTCTCAAACCCTTAGAAGAATACAAATGAAGAGGTCATAACACTTCTCCCAGCTCGTGCTAACCTATTACTTGTTAGTTTTTACATCTTGATTATCGCTAAATATTTCCCTATTTGGTCTTTATTCTATAAAATGTCCTCCTTTCTTTTCTTGCATGCTGTGAGAAATGGTCCATGTAAAGAGCCCCTGTAAGCTTTTACAATTAGCTTGT
Organism: Punica granatum; assembly: GCF_007655135.1. Taxonomy (NCBI): domain Eukaryota; kingdom Viridiplantae; phylum Streptophyta; class Magnoliopsida; order Myrtales; family Lythraceae; genus Punica; species Punica granatum. The sequence goes on from NC_045128.1 coordinate 12,930,574, forward strand.
CTGCAGCTCATCTGGTGAAATGCCTCATGAGAAAGTTACTGTACTGCGAAAAGGCTGTGATTGCTTTGTTAAATGATTGCCCAATCTCATTTTTGAACATATGATTTATTTGCTCATGATTATGACAAATTTATTCATAGTGCTCGAAAAATAGTCATTACAAAATTATTGCATTCCCAAGTCATTCTTTCCTGCTTTGCTACTTTAGTGTATTTTATATGAGTTGGAGTATGTTCAACAAATCATCTATAGTTGGCATTGGTTAATCATCTTTACAAATCATCTATATTCAACAAATCATAATAATAGATTGACTTCTTATACATACTTCATTTTTGTTATTCAGAGGGTCACCATTGTATCATTATTTTTATTTATTTTGAGGGTTACCCTTGTATCATTATCAGCTATCTGATATTTCACATATTTCTTACACTGATAGGCAGAATTTCCACTATGATACAAAGTGTCTGGGTGTGGACCTTTTCAAGCTCTGTCTGATATGTAAAATCTGCTTATGGACAAGTATTTTTATATGGAATTCTGGCTTTTCAGAAGGGCATTGAAATCGATATTTGCAATTACCAGTTAGTCATTTTTGTGACTGAACTGCGCAGGTTAGGGGAACCAATGTCCTCTTTCTGTTTAACCAGCTTAACCATAGATTTCAATTATCAACAAATGAAATGTTCGTTTACATACTCTGCTATTAAGAGCTGACTGAAGGAGTGAAAGAGCTGCTTCGCACATTTCCCGCAGAATCTGACATGAGGGGAACTGAAGAAGTGGTCTCGACTTCTCATGAAAACTGAAAAGAATTGAAGAAGTCTTCGAGGAGACAGTGATTCTCGCGTGTGGTTTCATCGGTTGCTGTTTTGGCAAAACTTGAGAATGGGTCTCTAAAAAACTGAAAGGGGATCAAGGGGCTCATCTGGGAGGCTCCAAGTTGATGAGTTTAATGAGAGGACCAAATCCTTAAACATATAACTGTCTCCAACTTTAACATATAAACCCACCCCTGCTAACTCTTATGCCATTGATTCTCAGGTTCAACGATGACCGATGATTGCCATCCCGAACTCACCCCTGCTAGCTTTTCAGAAGAGTTGACAGCAAGATCAGGTTTCTGTTGAAGGGTCTCAGGGCAAGAGACCACGAGATGACATGGGTATTTGAAGCACTCCGGAGCTATCAAGAGAGCATGAAGAGAAGGCCGGAAGGCGTGGTCAGCCTCGCCTTCGAAATCAAGAGAGAAGATGATGCCCTTAAACGCTTTATGGAATCCAAAGAGTGTGCATCGCGCTTGTGGAGGCACTGAACCATTTCTTCTGGAAAAAGGAGGAATAAATCGATACTCGATTAAACACATCAAATTTGTGAGATTAAAATATAAAGATTACGAATGGTTATGATGGGATTAGTTATCCCTCCATAATCTCTCTAGATTATTATAATTCTTTCCATAACCTATCCCTTCATAATCCTCCACAACTTTCAATCCAAACAAAAGTGTTTTTTTCTCGAGAACATTTTTCCTCGATCAATTCGTCAAGTCGTATTTCAATTGCAAGGTACGTTAAACCCATTGACGAGTATACGTTTTCATAATCATCTGATGTTTTGAACTATATATTTTTGGAACACATCCTTCACAACATACTCTATGTACACGTAAATATGCCGAAGACTTTTCGTTACGAAGACCTAAATATTAAACTTTAGGAATAGAAGTTTAATTTCCCCAAGGAAATTACCGGATAAAAAAAAAGAGAGAGAAAAAGAAAAAAAGAGGAGGGATCACTGGATCGGTGATTGAAAATGCTTCAACACGAAACCAGTGAGCCTCTTCTCTGGGCCGTAAACTCGGGCCTCAAGGCCCAAATTTAGCAGGCCTCAACTCAGAAATAGATAAATGGCATAAGGTCGGGCTTTATTTTCGAAAATACCCCTCAAAATTAATTTCTCTTTTTTTTTTTAAGAAAATTTATTTATATTATTTTATTTAAATAAAGAATATGAAAAACAAAAAATCAAAAACAAAAACCACTGATCCTAATGCCATTACCCTCTTCTTCTTCCCCGTCCTTCCGCAGCTCTGATTGACGAGCAAGGCAGCGGCGTGAAAAGCAGATTCAGATTCAAGTCGGCGAGACAGAGGTGAGTTTCTGCTGATTGACTCCGAGTAATTCCCTCATTGCGGTCTTCCTCAGTCGATCGAGTAATCCGTTCGATTTCGCCTCGTGTTGTAGTTCTCAGATCTCGCGTTTCTTTTCGATGTTTCCTCGGTTGCTCCGTTGATGGAGCTCCGTTGTTGGGTCGGTGCGATCCGAACCGTGTTCGCTTGCCTCAGTGGTTCAGTGGAGGCGCTGATTGCGAAATGCACCTTTGTTTTTTTTCTGTCGACCTGCTATGAGGATTTAAGCTCTCGAAGGACCAATGCTTTAGGCTGTTTTGCTAATTGTGTGGATACGATATTTCGAATTTGTGTTGGAAAATATCTGATCGGTTGAAATTGCTGCTGCTGAACTGGAGTCAAACGTAATTGTTGACCGCTCACATCACTCTGTGTTTCTTTGAACTGGGTGGCTTTTGCAGTCATTTCCTTTTGCTTTGATGGCTCTGTCAAGTTATGAGTTTGATAATAAAGATGTTGTAAGCTTCGGTTTTACTCAGTTGGACTTTGCTTTTTGAGTTTGTGGCAACTTTTGTGTAGAGACTGGAAGATTTGTGCCCGCTAATGTTTGCACCTAGCATGAAGCTATCTCGTAATGGCATGCTTATATATTTCAGAAATTAGCATGAAATGGGCATGATTACGAAGTTCGGTGCTGTATATGTGGTCTTCGTTCCTGCGCTACCAGAAATAGTTCCATCATCCATCTTATTGTCGCCTCTCTGCCTAGTTTGCCTTTTGGAGCTAAATGTAGCTTGCTGGAGCCTTCTTAACTCTTCAAGCTTTAAAATTCTTCCTTTTTCATATGTTGCTAGCCATTCTGTTCTTGTGCTTCATCAGGTTGCCTAGGCAATACATAGGGGAATCAGAAAAAGATATTTGGTTTTTGTACTTTATATTATGAATAGACAAGGGCTATGACTGTACATATCGATGATTGGACTGTAAAGTGTGGGACATGGTGTTTTGCTTCTAGCATTGTATATGCCGGAATCATTAGACTTTTCAGGCTCTTTTATTATTACCTTTCAGCATGATATTTTTTGAGGCTCTTATGTGTAATGCTTTGATTATTGTCTACCTCTCTAACAGTTTTGGTTTTCTCGTGCCCAGGCTTGACAGGTGAGCTGATGGCGTCAAAGCTGCATCAATTGAAATCAAAGGCCTGTCAAGCATCTCAGTTTGTTTCCAAGCATGGAACTGCCTACTACAAGCAGTTGCTGGTACAGAATAAGCAATATGTTCAGGAGCCACCAACTGTTGAGAAATGTAACGAATTGTCAAAGCAATTGTTTTACACTCGCCTTGCTAGGTAACATCCCTTTCTTCTCCTATGACATGGCTTTTTATTTATTTTCCTTTTACTGGTCTTGTTGGGTTCCCATGAAACTTTTAAAAAATTTAAAATTATTACGGTACTTTCTGAAATGCATTACACTTGTTAAGTTCAAGGTACCTTGATCCAAACAGTTGATGCTCAAGTACTTTTGACAATTGGAGGATCGCCTTTGTATGAGAAAGCATGGAGATTCTTGTGTTATCCAATATGTCAACCTGAAATTTTCTGTGTTTATCTCTATGGCTTTAGTGTTCGTTAGCGTCTTGATACACCTGTGTGGGTTTTGTAAACAAGTAAAACGTTGATCAACTCGGTATTTAGTGTAGAGCATGTAGAATCAAGCATTTATTCCTGCTTATGTTGGCTTCTCTGTTCCAGCAACTTGACTTGTTTTGTGGCACTTTTTTGCAAATGCTTGCTTGTAAAGCCTGATAAGTCGTTCCTGCTTCTAATGTTAACTTTGATAAGTAGGCCTCAACATCTACCAAGCATTTCTTAGAAAATATGAGAGTTTGGTTTGTCCTCTGCAGAAACAGATGTGCTCGGCTTCCATTATTTTTCTGATGTATTCTTTTGGTCATATACTATTTTACAGTATTCCTGGGCGTTGTGAATCCTTCTGGAAGGAAGTGGACTACGTCAAGCACTTGTGGAAGAGTAGGCCGGAGCTGAAGGTTGAGGATGCAGGAATTGCTGCCCTCTTTGGGCTCGAATGCTTTGCATGGTTCTGTGCAGGTGAGATCGTGGGAAGAGGATTCACCTTCACCGGTTACTATGTTTAATTTTTCGAGGAATGTCAATTTATAAGCTGTTGTGTTAGCTGCTGCGCCTGGGTCGAATATTCAGCGCCTGATATGCGATATTTTTCTCCTCCAAAGGATTTCACGTGAGATTTTTTGTAGCTGAGATACGACAGTGTTTTTAACTTTCGATTTGCCCAATAATTGATGTATCTTGAAGTGGCCTGAACAGCGAGGTAACGATGGTGCCATAACTGATACTGCAGTTGCTCTTTCTTCCTGTCTGGGCCCCGATTTTCCTCTTTCATATACTCAAGTTCTCCTGCTTAGATCGATTCAGCCCTGATATAATCTGTTAGCCCATGAATGATATGGATTTCTTGTACCTATGTTTTAGGCCTTGTTTATACGGTGCTTATATCTGTTAAATCAGAAGCACACGGCCATGCATGGCTCCGGAGCAATCTTCGGGGTGTGTTTTTTTTTGGATAGGTGGGGTGTGTTTGATACTTGAATAGGCGTACAGCGTTAGTGCAACTCTCTGCTCTGTGGTTACAATTATATTATCTGTGAATGAAGAGGTACACATTCTCAACAATCCCGAAGTAGGACAGCAAGCCATCAAACCCTCAACTGTCGCCACTGCCACTGCCGAGGGCCATCCGGTTTGTGGCCAAGCTGGTTGAGAAGCATAGCGGAGAAGATGCTGAAGTCATTGAGTGGCCGAGTTAGGGCCCCCAACGCCCTCCTGCTTGTCTCCCATATCTTAAAGACAGAAACTTTGAGCACCTGGTGCAAGCAGAGGTAGGGGTGTGCAGAAGATTAAAACTGGTCCGTATCTTCCGGCAGGCGAGTAGGACTATTTTCCTAATTGCACATGTGGACAAACAAAAATTAGAAAAACAAGAGAGTAATAATCGTGATGGCAAGAAAAGAAAAAATAATTATGAATCGAGTGCATTGTTGCGGTGGTGGGGAGCCTTCATGTCGGTGTTTTCTTTTTTTTTGGAAGTTACGAGAATTCATTCACAAATTGAAACTGAGTAAAGACAAAATGCTCAAGGAAAACAGAAATTACAAGATCAAAACAATCAACATATCCTCCGAGGCCAACTGCATGGGAAGATGAAAAAAAAAAGCCCCTACTATAAGTGATACTATTGTAGTAAGTTTTTCGAAATTCCAATCAAAATCCCTTGCCGTCTCACATGGTCCCCGAGAAAAAATCAAGGGTAGAAATGGCAATGGGTTTATGTAAATGGGTATTTCACCCATTCCAAGATTGATAAGTGCTTAATGGGTTTTACCCGTTGAGTCATGGAAAGGATTCAGGAATTTGAGACCAAAACTCTATAGGGTTTGGGAAGGGTTCAAGATATTACCTCAAAATCCGTCTCAAATTCATTAAGCATATATTTACCAAATTACCTTTCATATTACACATATTTACAAAATAATATTTATTAATTTCTTTTATTTCCCTTTATTATAATTCCAATTTCTAGTACTTGAAACACTTGTTTAGTGTTATGAAATTGAAATTCTTGTGGTTTATAATTTTTCAACATACTATGAACTTATAAATGTTGTGGTTCTTTTTTCTCGAGTATGTCATGAACTTATAAATGTTGTAGTTTATTTTTTTCGTAGAATCATTTGCCTGGAATTTATATTTTGTCTTTGAATATTTTTTGTTGCATCAAACTATTTTTTATAAATTAGATATTATGATAAGTTTATCTAAACTTTTCTCGCAAAATTATTAGCGGACAAAAAATAAATTCCTAGTGGGTTTTCATTAAATTAGTGGCAAGAATTTGGGAATTTTCCTTTAAGGACCCCAAGGATTGGGTGATTCCCAATATGGGGGTATCGATTCCCCTAAACCAAGAACCTACAATCGGAATGCTCCATTCCGATTCCAATTTCTCCCTTATTTTATAAACCAAACAAGACCTAAAATCTTAACGGGTTTGTAAAGGATTTATGATTGACTTTTCTTGACTGATACAGGTATAAGATGAATTTAGTCGTCCCAAACCCTCCTCAATGCCATTCCCTAACCGAGAGGGAGGGTTAGATCTAGACTTCTATATAGACTTTTCAAAGAGATATCAACCTCACAAGGAAGCCGTCACATCTTGGGTTACACTAAAAGAAAATAGACATATATAGACATGTATCACACTATAAAGTGGAAAAGAAAATGATATGAATATCTGAAATTTTCCGCACATGAAATAAACATATATCACACGATAAAGTGGACAATTACACATAACATCTTTTAGTATTATGAAGAAGAAAAACAAAAATAAAACCTAAAAATTGACTAAAATAAAGCATATGCAATGCACGTGCTATAATAGTAAAAGACTATCTTTTACAATACACCAGTAATGTCAATATTTTCCGTAATTTTTTTAAATAGTAAAATATATGATAAGTAAATAAAAAAAAATATATACAATGAATATAACTAAAATAATCACTTATATATGTGTAATATTTCTTAAAGAATTAACACAAAAAGAACTAATTCTGCGAACTAAACTCACATAGAAAGTAAAAGTTTAACAAATGAAAGTAAGGACATAAAAAAAATTGTTTTCAAAAAAATTGGGAAATTAAGTTTGTATAGTTGCACTTAATGTCTATAGTAATTTTGCATAATGCTGACGATCTAATAAATATTCAATGCACTTTAAAATTTTCACCAAACAATTTAAATTAGTCTAGCTATTAGCATTACCATCAAAATTTCTAATTATCATTGAACGTTCTTAGTATTCATGAAGATTAAACTTAAAAATTGTGAATAATTTATATGGAAAATAAATCCTTGCAACACACACTTTTGAGCACTAATTTTTGAAAAGAATTGCTAATACGTTTGAGTAGAGTAATATTTCAGAAGAATTCACAAATAAATTGTAAATACAGATCCTTAAAACAAAATCTACTTATAAGAGTGGTAAATTTTTTTTTTAAAAAAATACAATTATCTCTCCTCCGTATAGGAGGGACTTAATGGGCCTCCAGTCCATTGTTGGTACCCAATAGCTATTGATTGGCCCACCAGCCCCCTGTGAGAGACAGAGTGGAAAAATTCCAACTACGGGACTGATCTACGGATGAATCCTTGTTTATATACAGCTTTATCCCATAAGCAGGCGTCTCTTGTTAGACGCGTTGTTGCCGGAGGTGGTCACTCGTTGACACGCGTGAAATGCCGGACATAGATGTTGTTTGTTGGATGGAATCCTATGCTATGATTTCATCAGGTTATGCAGGTGCAGGGGATATGCAGGGGGCAATGATGCGATTCCCGCCAAGAATGATGAGACCCGACAACTAAAGGAACCCAAGATCGTTCCACGATCAGATTTGATGGACGAACCCTCAACCCGTTGCTTACAACATAAACAAGAACCTTGGTATAACTGACCTCAACCCGTTGTTTAATGCGAAACAAGAACCTCGGTATATAGGAAGACGCCACAAACGGTAATGGAAAGCCGCTTGATAAGTCGATGAAGACGCCACAAACGGTGGTGGAAAGCCGTTTGATAAGTCGATGATGAACGCCACGGAAACTTCCGATAAGTTCGATTAGTTCTTCAAGAACCAAAGAGAATACTCTCACAATTTTTTGAATGTTCCTCTCATTAAAAATTGACTAAGATGAATATATATAGACATAAAGTAATCCTAATATGGTCATATCTCCTCCTATAGATAAGGAAATTAAAACCAAGAATATCGATAGAGATATGACATAATTTATAAAGATATAAAATCTAAATACCCCTAGAATATCTCTATGAGATTTAAACTTCAAACAAATCTGATGTTATCTTCTGTTGATCATCAACTGTTCTAGAAGCTTCCTTAAACACTTGCTGAATTTAGCCTTGTCCGGAATCTTCTATAACTTGAATAATGTTGATGGATCTTTGTGGATCACGTGATTCATGTCCAATGGGCCTCCACGAATTTGCTTGAGCCCAAACCTCTTGAATCAGGCCGTTGAGTTCATCTTTAAACTTCTTTGCTCGTGCTCGCGTAATCGGTCCAATTGGAACTTGAGCTGGATCCCTTGAAGTCATGCTACGATTTGCATCATTCCCCTCCTCTTGAAAAGGATTTGTCCTCAAATCATCACCTACATCAAAAGGAAGCAAATCAGCAACATTAAAAGTAGCACTTACATTGTACTCACCAGGTAAGTCTAGTTTATAAGCATTGTCATTGATGCCTCCTCTTGAAGCAGGGAACGTCTTTGCGCCGAAATCTCTCTTCCTCATATGCAACAAACCCAATCGTCAGCTTTGCGCCGTGTGTTTTTATATGCTCCGTTTCAGCTTATGACGGCCTCAATTTTGAGTCTTTTCGCTCAATGTTGAGTCTTCATTCTCATTGACAAATTCAGCTTTCTTTTGCCATCTAAATTAACATGCTCAGTCAAAGGTAAGGAGATAAATCCAATGGAGTTAAAGGATTAAATCCATAAACAACTTCAAATGGTGAAAAATTTAGTAACGGAATGAACAGATCTGTTATAAGCAAACTCAACATGTGGTAAACACTCTTCCCATGTTTTAATGTTTTTTTTTATGATTGCCCTCAACAAAGTAGACAAAGTTCTATTTACTACTTCCGTTTGACCATCAGTTTGTAGGTGACAAGTAGTAGAAAATAACAGCTTAGTACCTAACTTACACCACAAAGTCTTCCAAAAATAGCTCAAGAACTTAGCATCTCTATCCGAAACAATTGTTCTAGGCATGCCATGTAACCTCACAATCTCCCTAAAGAACAAATCAGCAACATGCGAGGCATCATCCGTTTTGTGACATGGAATAAAGTGTGCCATCTTAGAAAATCTATCCACAACCACAAAAATTGAATCTCTCCCACGTTTAGTCCTAGGTAATCCTAACACAAAGTCCATTGAAATATCAATCCAAGGCTCACTAGGAATTGGTAAAGGAGTATACAAACCGTTAGGCTGCACTCTGGATTTAGCTTGCCTACACGTAATGCATCTACCACAAATTCTCTCAACATCTCTTTTCATATGTGGCCAATAGAAGTGTTCTTGCAAAATAGCTAAAGTCTTTGCTACTTCAAAATGTCCCATTAATCCCCCACCATGTGATTCCTGCACTAATAACTCTCTCAAGGAACAATGTGGCACGCATAACTTATTCTCTCGAAACAGAAAGTCATCATGCCTAAAGAACTTACCACAAGGAATTTTCTCACAAGCTCGATATTCCTCACAAAATTCATGGTCATCAGCATATAAATTTTTAATGCGCTCAAAACCAAGCAATTTTGCATCAAGTGTAGAGAGTAATGCATACCTGCGAGAAAGTGCATCGGCGACCACATTCTCCTTACCTTGCTTATACCGAATGACGTATGGAAACGTCTCAATGAACTCCACCCATCGGGCATGTCTTTTGTTTAGTTTGTGTTGGCCCTTCAAGTGTTTCAAGGACTCATGATCGGTGTGTATCACGAACTCCTTAGGCCATAGGTAGTGCTGCCACGTCTCTAAAGCTCGAACCAATGCATACAACTCTTTATCATAAGTTGGATAGTTTCAGGCTGCACCGCTTAGTTTTTCGCTGAAGTAAGCAATTGGTCGTCCTTCCTGCATGAGAACTGCACCTATACCAACCCTGAAGCATCACATTCAATCTCAAAAGTTTTTAGAAAAGTTAGGTAAAGATAATAAAGGAGCGTTGGTCAGCTTCTCTTTGATTAGCTGAAACGCCTTCTCTTGTTCTTCTCCCCATCTAAATCCAACGTTTTTCTTGATCACTTCAGTAAGTGGGTGTTGCTATGCTACTAAAGTCCTTCACGAACCGCCGGTAGAAACTAGCAAGTCCATGAAAACTACGAACATTACTTACACTTGTGGGACTAGGCCACTCTTGGATTGCACGTACCTTCTCCTCATCAACCTGTATACCTTGTGGCACTAACACAAATCCCAAAAAAACAAGCTTATCGGTGCAAAAAGTACACTTCTTCATATTAGCAAATAACTTTCCTTCCTAAGCACATCTAAGACAGATTCAATGTCCCTTATGATCATCTAAGTTTTTGCTGTAACTAGTCATATCATCAAAGTAGACAAAACCACAAATCTACCTATAAATGCACGCAAAACATGATTCATAAGTCTCATAAAAGTGCTTGGAGCATTATCAAACCAAAAGGCCTAACTAACCATTCGTACAAACCGTATTTTGTTTTTAAAGGCAGTTTTCCATTCATCTCCTTCTTTCATTCTAATCTGATGATAACCACTCTTTAAATCATTTTAGAAAATACAAGGACCATGTAACTCATCTAACATATCATCTAAGCGAGGAATAGGATGATGATACTTTACCGTTATTTTGTTTGATTGCTCGGCAATCAATGCACATTCTCCACGTCCCATCCTTCTTAGGTACAAGTATTACTGGAACAGACAGCGCATGGGCTCAAGCTCTCCTCACTTACCCTTTCTCTAACAACTCCTTTACCTGCCGTTGAAGCTCCTTTGTCTCCTCAGGATTGCTCCTATAGGCTGGTCGGTTTGGAATTGTCGCACCGGGAACAAAATCAATTTGATGTTCAATCCCTCGGATTGGAGGTAGCCATGTGGTGTTTCCTCCCGGGAAAGACATCCTCATACTCCTGCAAAGAGAAACAACAAACTAGGAAGAGAGATATCAGTTCGTTAGTATTGAAAAATTGCCTCTTTGTAACAAAGTACATCATCGCTGATTTAAACATTGCTTGCCTAATTTCTCCCATGTTTGCATAAAAATTTCTTTTGTTTCTCTCTGATTTTTCTCTCAATGGCCGAATTTTGATTTTCTTTTTCTCTCTCATTTTTCTCGGCCTCTCTATGATTTTCACTCTTTTCTTTCTTCTGTTCACTCTCTTTCTTTTGATCACTCTCTTTTTGGCAATCTCACTTGATCCTCATATACTTGCTGCGGAGTCAATGGTACAAGAGTGATTGATCGCTGATTAAGTACAAATTAGGATTTGTTCGTAAAGCCATCATGCCTAACTCGTCTATCAAATTGCCTGGACGCCCTAGCAACAAGTGTCCTGCTGCATCGGTACTACATACACACAACTTCATCTGCGTATTTACCGATTCGAAATGCAACTAACACCTGCTTGTTCACCCTTATCTCACCACTATCATTCAACCATTGCAGCTTGTACGGGCCTAGGGTCTTCACCATGGGCAGTCTTAATTTTTCCACCATTGTTGCACTTGCGACATTAGTACAACTACCCCCATCAATAATCACACTACATACCTTGTCTTTGATGTATAATCACACTACATACCTTGTCTTTGATGTACACCTAGTGTGAAAGATGTTCTCTTCCCCCTGCACTTCTTCACTCCTTTTGTTTGCAAGCTTAATGCTCTCCTTGCCACCAATGTCAATGATGCATCTGGAGCTAAATATTCCTCTTCGAGAACGTCCTCCAATGGGGGCATGTCATCGGTGTCGGAATCTTCAGTGTCGGTCACAATGTCACCATTGTCTCGCATCACCATGACCGCTTGTTTGGGCATTGACTT